>NC_074689.1:20331022-20548522 GCF_029448725.1 Salvelinus fontinalis
CGCTCCTCCCCTCCCCTCTCCTCCCCTAACCTCTTCTCCTTTCCTGTCCTCTCCTCCCCTCTGTTCCTCCCCTCTCCTCCCCTAACCTCTGCTCCTCCCCTCCCTCTCCTCCCCTAACCTCCCCTCTGCTTCTCTCCTCCCCTCCCCTAACCTCCACTATTCTCCTCTCTCTGCTCTTCTCCTCTCCTCCCCTATTCTCCCCTCCGCTCCTCTCCTCCCTTTTCCTCTCCTCCTCCCCTAACCCCTCCCTACTCTCCTCTCCTATTCTCCCCTCCGCTCCTCTCCTCCCCTCCGCTCCTCTCCTCCCCTCTCTCCTCTCCTCCCCTATCCTCTCCTCTCCTCTCCTCTCCTCTCCTCTCCTCTCCTCTCCTCTCCTCCCCTAACCTCTCCTCTCCTCTCCTTTCCTCCCCCTATAGACCAGATGCAGCTGATCAGTGACCAGGGGGTGAACTATGTCTTGTATCCCTATTTCCCACATGTAGCCCCATCCTCCCCCGGTGTCGACTCCGCCTCTTTACAGCGAGCAGGCAGCCACAGTGCCGGAGGAAGCAGCCACAGCGCCGGAGGAAGCAGCCACAGCGCCGGAGGAAGTTATGGTCGTGGGGGTGCCAATAACTATGCTACAGTGGGCCCAGGCTATACAGCAGAGGCCTATGCTACAGACCCCTACACTGCAGATCCCTACCGTACACTACAGTACTGCCCATCTGTAGAGTCTCCTTACAGCAAATCTGGACCAGCCATGCCACCTGAGGGCACACTGGCTAGATCACCATCTATAGACTCCATACAGAAAGACCCGAGGTAGGATCAGGCATGCACACACACATGCACACACACACACATATGCACACACACTCATGCACAAACACACACATTCACGTACACACACACATACTCCTACACACACATCAATCACAATTTCAATCATAGTGTCTGACCTGCAAATCCCCATAGGTCTATCCTGTGGCGTTCACTGGCCTGTGTTACCACACATATTAATTCCCATGTTAATCGATCCCTGTCAATCGATCAATGTCAATCAATCAGCAACATACAGAGCTTTGTGGTGGGGCTGTAGAGACTAGTAGGAGAGCAGAGAGGTTCATTCTGGAGGGAACTGACAGTCATGTGTGACAGACAGTACTAGTGTTTACACTTGACCTCTCCTTGGGGGGTATTGATTTGAAAACATAGCAGGAGACTTTATACCACAGGAGGTTGGTGGCACCTTAATTGGGGAGGACGGGCTCGTAGTAATGGCTGGAGCAGAATAGGTGGAATGGTATCAAATACATCAAACACATGGTTTGATGCCATTCCATTTGCTCTGTTCCAGCCATTATTATGAGCCATCCACCCCTCAGCAGCCTCCACTGACACACACACACACACACAAACACACACAAACACACACACATAAACTGCTTACACACACGAAAGACAGAGAGAGACTGAAGTAGACATTACTGTACCAGCAGAGAGACATATATTTTCAGTCTCACTCTATCCACCTCTCCTTCCCACTGTGCTGTGTTGCAGCCCAGCCTTCTTGGTGTTTTTTATTTATTTTATTTCACCTTTATTTAACCAGGTAGGCTAGTTGAGAACAAGTTCTCATTTACAACTGCGACCTGGCCAAGATAAAGCATAGCAGTGTGAACAGACAACAACACAGAGTTACACATGGAGTAAACAATAAACAAGTCAATAACACAGTAGGGGGGAAAAATGAGTCTATATACATTGTGTGCAAAAGGCATGAGGAGGTAGGCAATAAATATGCCATAGGAGCGAATAATTACAATTTAGCAGATTAACACTGGAGTGATAAATCATCAGATGAACTTGTGCAAGTAGAGATACTGGTGTGCAAAAGAGCAGAAAAGTAAATAAATAAAAACAGTAAGGGGATGAGGTAGGTAAATTGGGTGGGCTGTTTACAGATGGACTATGTACAGCTGCAGCGATCGGTTAGCTGCTCAGATAGCAGATGTTTAAAGTTGGTGAGGGAAATAAAAGTCTCCAACTTCAGCGATTTTTGCAATTCGTTCCAGTCACAGGCAGCATAGAACTGGAAGGAAAGGCGGCCAAATGAGGTGTTGGCTTTTGGGATGATCAGTGAGATATACCTGCTGGAGCGCGTGCTACGGGTGGGTGTTGTTATCGTGACCAGTGAGCTGAGATAAGGCGGAGCTTGACCTAGCATGGACTTATAGATGACCTGGAGCCAGTGGGTCTGGCGACGAATATGTAGCGAGGGCCAGCCGACTAGAGCAAACAGGTCGCAGTGGTGGGTGGTATAAGGTGTTTTAGTAACAAAACGGATGGCACTATGATAAACTGCATCTAGTTTGCTGAGTAGAGTATTGGAAGTTATTTTGTAGATGACATTGCCGAAGTCGAGGATCGGTAGGATAGTTTTACTAGGGTAAGTTTGGCGGCGTGAGTGAAGGATGCTTGCGAAATAGAAAGCCGATTCTTGATTTGATTTTGGATTGGAGATGTTTAATATGAGTCTGGAAGGAGAGTTTACAGTCTAGCCAGACACCTAGGTATTTATAGATGTCCACATATTCTAGGTCGGAACCGTCCAGGGTGGTGATGCTAGTCGGGCGGGCGGGTGCAGGCAGCGAACGGTTGAAAAGCATGCATTTGGTTTTACTAGCGTTTAAGAGCAGTTGGAGGCCACGGAAGGAGTGTTGTATGGCATTGAAGCTCGTTTGGAGGTTAGACAGCACAGTGTCCAAGGAAGGGCCAGAAGTATACGGAATGGTGTCGTCTGCGTAGAGGTGGATCAGGGAATCGCCCGCAGCAAGAGCAACATCATTGATATATACAGAGAAAAGAGTCGGCCCGAGAATTGAACCCTGTGGTACCCCCATAGAGACTGCCAGAGGACCGGACAACATGCCCTCCGATTTACCACACTGAACTCTGTCTGCAAAGTAGTTGGTGAACCAGGCAAGGCAGTCATCAGAAAAACCGAGGCTACTGAGTCTGCCGATAAGAATATGGTGATTGACAGAGTCGAAAGCCTTGGCCAGGTCGATGAAGACGGCTGCACAGTACTGTCTTTTATCGATGGCGGTTATGATATCGTTTAGTACCTTGAGCGTGGCTGAGGTGCACCTGTGACCGGCTCGGAAACCGGATTGCACAGCGGAGAAGATACGGTGGGATTCGAGATGGTCAGTGATCTGTTTATTAACTTGGCTTTCGAAGACCTTAGATAGGCAGGGCAGGATGGATATAGGTCTGTAACAGTTTGGGTCCAGGGTGTCTCCCCCTTTGAAGAGGGGGATGACCGCGGCAGCTTTCCAATCCTTGGGGATCTCAGACGATATGAAAGAGAGGTTGAACAGGCTGGTAATAGGGGTTGTGACAATGGCGACGGATAGTTTCAGAAATAGAGGGTCTAGATTGTCTAGCCCAGCTGATTTGTGTGTTTCATTATTACCCTGCACTTGTCTTTCAATTAACCTGCTCCACTCCCAGTATATATATATATTTCTTTTTTTTCAGACAGTGTTCATGTTCAAATACCTTCATTAAGGAGAGAATAAGCCTGTGACTGGGCTAGCTCTCAGCAGCATCCATCAATCTATAGAGAGAGGGAGAGAGAGGAGGGATAGTGATGAAAGGAGGAATAGAGAGAAAGGAAGGAGAGAAGACGGTGATGATAGAGGGGCGTCGAGGACGCCGGGAGAGTTATTTAAGATACTCTTCAAAGAGGTAGGGTTTCAGACAGTTTCGAGAGATGGGTCCTGACTTTAGGGGGAATCCTGTTCTACCATTGGGGTGCCAGGACAGAGAAGAGCTTTGACTTGGCTGAAAGGGAGCTGCTCTCCCGTAGGGGTGGGAGGGCCTAGAGACCAGAGGTGGCGGAACGGAGTGCTCGGGTTGGGATGTAGTGTTTGAGCCTGAAGGTAGGGAGGGGCAGTTCCTCTTGCTGAAACGTTAAAATGTGATTGTGAAAAAGACAATTTTAGGGAAAACATTTAAGAGCTAGAGTTGTTGTACAGTCTAACAGCAGTGGATAGAGTGGGGTTTCTTGGGGGGCATTCGGGTAGTGATTCAGGACAGTTGGTGGCTGTTTCTCAGGAGCCTGGCAGTCACCTCTTTTGGAGGGAGAAGGTCATGCAGTGTTCAAGAGTGTGCATGTCCTTCACCAGGTGCACTGTGGTTGGACTGCTCCACCTCTGGAGATGATCCTCAGGGCCCTCCGCTGCAACCTGTCCAGTTGGGCCTGCTGCTTTTTGTTGCATCTAACAGCACTGGGTAGGCCATTTCTGGCGTTTTGAGGCCTTCCTCACTGACTGCTCCACGTGTGTGTCACCACTGAGGTTGGAATCTAGATGAAAACCAAGATAGTTGGTTGTTGATACTACTGGTACTTCCTGTCCTCCGAGGATTATTGGTGCAGGTTGTGGAGGTTCTCTTGGAAAACTAATCCGGATTTCCACAGACGTTTTCCCATTCAGGAGCATGTTGTTGGACACTTCCAGCTGCTTTGCCTCCAATCCCATGGAAGTGTTCTCCTGGATGCTGGTAGCGGTATGGCCTAGGACAGCCCTACATCATCAGTGTACCCAGTGTCCAAAGTGTCACTGAAGACAACTTTTCGGGTGGACATGTGAAGTAGAAACTGATATGGTGAGACAACGCCACCTTGTGGCATACCAGAGGTCACCTCTAACCAAGGGCTGAATGTGCCATTCGTCATCAACCCCTGCCTTCTTCCAGTGGTGGAGCTGAGGAGCCAGGCAATTAAACTTGGACACAGTTCAATGTCAGACAGATGTTGTGTGGTCTACTCAATCAAAGGCTTTGGGACAATAGTTGTTTTTTTGGAGTCTGTAGCTGTCAGCCAGTAGTAGTGCTTGACTTTGTGAGGTAGGCGTACTGGTTTGGGCACTCAGATAGAACTGGAATTCGTTTTTTCATGAGAGATTACAGAGTTAGAGATCGGCCTCCAGTCACTCGTTGTACATGGTTTTGACACTTTAGGTATGGGACACATATTGTCAGTCTTCCAGGCAGCAGGAACAGTCCCCTGCCCGTAGGTGGTGTTAACTATGTGTGTGATGACAGGGGCTAGATCTTGTGCTCTTTTAGTAGCCAGGCTGGAATGCCATCAGGCCCATACATTTTCTATAGGCTGGGTCTGGTCAGTGCTTGCTTTATTTGGCAAATGCTGCACACAGCTCAACCTACTTAGTAGGCAGGGGCATGGGCATGGGCAGGGGCATGGGCAGGGGCAGGGGCAGGGGCAGGGGCATGGGCATGGGGCAGGGGCATGGGCAGGGGCATGGGCAGGGGCAGGGGCATGGGCAGGGGCAGGGGCAGGGGCAGGGGCAGGGGCATGGGCAGGGGCAGGGGCATGGGCAGGGGCAGGGGCAGGGGCAGGGGCATGGGCATGGGCAGGGGCAAGGTGACAAGAGGTGTGGTGTTTGTGTTTGTCAACTCCTTCAACCTGTATTCTTAATATGATGTTTTCTTTCGTCCCAGTCCTTTGTTAATGAAGTCCCACCATTCATTTTCTTCTTTAGGTCCTGGATTTCAGTTTTGTAGTAGATTTTCTTTACTTTCTTGATAAGAATTTGCACTGTGTTTCTGAATTGTCTCTATTTCATTGTCCCCCCCCCCCCCCCCCCCCCCCCCATCTGTTGAGTTTTCTGTATTTTCCTGATGTTAGCCTTTATTCTCTCAGTCATCCAGGGCTTGTCCAGCGTTGTTGTTTTCTAATTTCTGATTGGCTTGCATACATCAAGTGTAGTTTGAATGCAGGAGTTGAATGGCTACACCTTTGCATCAATGCTCTCCACTTCATATATGGCAGACCATTCAGTATTGTCTATACACGAAGGCAAAGCCTCCTTTCTGTTCTGGGTTACCAGATGGCATTTTTGCCGCTGCACCTCACTTCTTCCCCCTGATGTTGCGTTTGGGGAGAACAGCAGACATTATGATCACTAGAGCTGAGAGGAGCAAGTACACTGGGGGTGTTGAAGTAATTTATTTATTTATATTGATCAGATCTAGGGTGGACTCCCCTTTAGTCTTGTTTCATGTCTGGATGGGAGTTTGTCAGCATCTTGATGGGCAGGTGATTCAAGTCTTCACACAGGATGAGACCCATTTGGGGAGAGCACATCCTGATCACATCAATGGTGTTGATAATGAGATAATCCACAGTGTTCTGCTGAAGTGTTTTGTCATGTGTCCATGGTGGATGTTGGAGTCCTCCCACCACCAGTTGAAACTGACCTGGGGAATGATTTAGGATGGAGCTGAAGCCACACACACTCAAACCCCTCTTTCTCCAGGTCAGTTCATCTCTTTGCCTGTATAATGTGATTCACATACATAGCAACGCCCCCTCCTCTCATCCCCTCTCTGGACCGTTTTAACAGCTGATAATCTTGTATGAAAATAAATTAATCTGGGATATATTCGTGGGTCCATTTTTCAGTGAGACATCCAATTTCTGCGTTTATTGACTGAGGAAGCAGTTCAAATTCATCCACGTTGCTTGTCAATGATCTTGAATTACAAACACGCACATTCAACGTTAAAGAGGCATTTTTGGATGTATTTGTGAAATCCCATATTTCAGTTAGAACTCTACATTCACGTGAACGATTGTGCTTCGGATGTATTTCAGGTCTGCGACCTTCGAATGTCAGTATCGATCGTCTGTCTGCCCTTATCGGCTGTATTTCCTCTCGCCCGGCTTCTTATCCCCAATCACTGAAATTTGTCTCAGATATGCAGTGCCAGTGGAGGTGAATGTGTTTTTTAAGTCCGTAGAAAATGCAATGAGTATTCCAAAATGTTTGTACAATCCATCATTGTCAGAGTCATGCTTAATCTGTTAAAAGAGCAGGAAAAGTACGCAGTGCGACTGAAAACAGCTATAAAAAAACTAACATTTCAAACTTATGTTACTCTCAAGCCTGGAAGCCACACCTAAAGCTGGCAGTTAGAAGGGAGATAGAGAGAGGTAGAGCAGAATAACAGACAGAGAGAGAGAGCTGTCTTCATATGCGGCATTCAGAGTCGGCCTTGAGAGGGAATGACTTCACTCAGAGAGAGAAATGAGAGAGAGAGAGCTGACTTCATATGCGGCATTCAGTGTCAGCCTTGAGAGGGAATGACTTCATTCAGAGAGCGAAATGAGAGCGAGAGGGAGAGCTTTTAATGTCCAAGGTGATCAGAGCTATTCACAGAACACTATTCACAGAAATACAGTATGATAGAATATGAATAGCTCTTTGCTTCCACACCACTCACATTCATTGTCCTCACTGAAGCCTGCCTGTCAGCTTGCTACTATAGTGTGTGTTTGTGTGCAACCTGGCATGTCGTATTATTCTGTATGTAAATCTGAAAGACATTTAGGATGATATGTTATATTTGGTATGGTTACATAAAACTAAAGGAGGGAAGTTGGTAGGGATGGGTGGGTGTATAATGCGGATGTCTAGCAACCCAAAAGTTCAAGTCTCATCACGGACAACTTTTGCATTTTAGCTACTTAGCAAGTTTTCAACTACTTACCACTTAGCATGTTAGCTAAACCTAACCCTACACTTAACCCTTTTAGCTAAGGCTCCACCTAGCCCTAACCTTAATCCTTTAACCTAACTCCTAAACGTAACCCTAACCCCTAGCCCAGCTAACATTAGTGAGCTAGCTAGTATTAGCCACCTACCCACCTACCTAGAATTCGTAACATATCATACGTTTGCAAATTAGTAACATATATGATTCGTTTGAGGAAACTAGGCGTATGTCGCGTGTCACTACTTCACAGGAGAGCCATTATGCTGCCCCGTAGTAGAACTGCATAAGTGTTGCTCTCCACTTTCTGGAGGACAGAGTTTTGAAATGAGTGGAATTAGAGTATGATAGCTAAGGAGATGGAGAAAACAACTGTCTCCGGATTACATCTTCAAACTAAGGGCAACCATGGCATCCTTGACAGTAACCATTTCAATAGAATGTTCATGATGTCACTGCGACAACTGTAGATAGACGTAGCTGGTAAATTCGCTCTGTCTATCTACTCCGATTTCAGAGCACTCTCGTCTGAGTGTGCCAGAGTGCAGAATAACTGACAAATTTACAAACGCTCAACATCCGGTCAGAAGTTTACATACATTAAGTTGAATGTGCCTTTAAACAGCTTGGGAAATTCCAGAAATTATGTCATGGCTTTAGAAGCTTCTGATAGGCTAATTGCCATCATTTGAGTCAATTGGAGGTGTACCTGTGGATGTCTTTCAAGGCCTAACTTCAAACTCAGTGGCTCTTTGCTTGACATCATGGAAAAATCAAAATAAATCAGCCAAGACCTCAGAAAAACAATTGTAGACCTCCACAAGTCTGGTTTGTCCTTGGGAGCAATTTCCAAACGCCTGAAGGTACCACGTCCATCTGTACAAACAATAGTACGCAAGTATAAACACCATGGGACCACGCAGCCATCATACCTCTCAGGAAGGAGACGCGTTCTGTCTCCTAGAGATGAACGTACTTTGGTGCGAAAAGTGCAAATCAATCCCAGAACAACAGCAAAGGACCTTGTGAATGTGCTGGAGGAAACAGGCACAAAAGTATCAATATCCACAGTAAAACAAGTCCTATATCGACATAACCTGAAAGGCTGCGCTACGCACTTCGGCACTCGGCGGTCCCATTCTGTGAGCTTGTGTGGCCTACCACTTCACAGCTGAGCCGTTGTTGCTCTTAGAAGTTTCCACTTCACAATAACAGCACTTCCAGTTGATCGGGGAAGCTCTAGAGGGGCAGAAATTTGATTAACTGTCTTGTTGGTAGGTGGAATCCTATGACGGTGCCAAGTTGAAAGTCATTGAGCTCTTCAGTACGGTGACCATTCTACTGGTCATGTTTGTATACGGAAATTGCATGGCTGTGTGCTCGATTTTGTACACCTGTCAGCAACGGGTGTGGCTGAAATAGCCAAATCTACTAATTCGAAAGGGTGTCCACATACTTTTGGCCAAGTGGTGTATATCTTAGCCAGCAGCTTGTGTTAAACCCCAGACAGTGTGTGAAAGTGGTTGGCTTTGTAACACATATGCTAAGGCAGCCCTCTGGGGCTGAAGCGCTTAGCGATGTAGTGTGTGAGTGTTCCCATAGGCCTGTTAGCGTCCTAGTTAAAAGGTCAGATGCCACCGTGTCGCCCCACATTACTAAACACTTCACCTAGAGGGCTACACACACATAAAAGAACGCACGCTCATATGTACACACACACACACATTACGGGAAGTCTAAAATATTCTTTATCTTTCAACTTGAGCTGTAAAACACATATTTTAATACGCAGCCACACGGCTGCACATTCTGCTATAGCATATGCACACACACCCAAACCCACCCTGCAACCCACGTCACACCAGACATGATACATTTGTAATAACATCATCCAGGCTGTTAGGAGGTGCTAACAAGGTTAGCTGCCATCAGAGGAAGAGAGTAGCAGTCTGTGAGATGGAGGAGAGGTGGAGAGGTGGAGGAGGTGTTCCTGAAGATGAAACAGAGGATGGAGTGAAAGGAGGAGGAGGAGGGAGGAGAGAGAGAGAGGAGGGAGGGGGAGGATTTGTCTATGTACTACAAATTCTACTCTGTGGCAAGAAAAGATGCATGTACTATATGTAGTACGTGTTACATGATGTGATACGATATATCATATGTTGTAAGCTACCATCATAGCTGATATGATTTAATATGATGTATCATACTGGAGTCAGATATAATCAGTGTGCTGGCTGTTTATTGTCACTATGGGTCCCATCACTGAGACAGCCTAATAAAAGGGAGCATGCTATTTATATAAGGTGTGGTTCACATTGGTCAGAGGGGTGTGCGCGTGTGTGTGTAGTTATGCGTGTGATGCTGCATTCTGATCGGCTAGCGTGAGCCTGACATTTTCCAATGAGTCAATTCAGCGAGAGGACAGTGTGTCACTGTCACTTTGTGTGTGTGTGTGTGTGTGTGTGTGTGTGTGTGTGTGTGTGCCTGCGTGCGTGCGTGTCTAACCACGAGGTGATTTCTCTGGGGAATGGTACACCGCATGATACACTGAGACCTGGAGGAGAGCTGTCATCATTACGCAGGAGGTTGTGTGTGTGTGTGTGTGTGTGTGTGTGTGTGTGTGTGTGTGTGTGTGTGTGTGTGTGTGTGTGTGTGTGTGTGTGTGTGTGTGTGTGTGCGTGCCGTGTACAGCGTCATATGGTTTATGTATTACTGTGTGAGAGGATCTCCTTTAAATGAAAATTGAGGCCCAATTTTGAGCTACGTGTGAGCTAAGTGCCGTTTTCTATGGAATGAATTCACATGCTATATGAGATACAATATCCAGCCACTCATACCATACTGATATTTTGCAGTCCTTGTACCTAGGAGATGTTTGAGGGTGTGTCGTATGTGTTTTTTTGTGTGGACTGTAGCTATAAAGATGACCTTTTCTTCAGTGCTGCTCTTTATTGTACTGTATATGTGGTATTGTATTGTGGTGTTGTAGTGAATGGATGTGGAGAGAGAAGTGGGACTGTTGTGTGAATATGACAGTGTGATATGAAATAAACCCGAGGCTATTGTAAGGCAGACACTAGGGACACACGGGAGCTTCGTTCATATAGTTAGACACTGGTGCTACTGTACAACCCGTCCATGCTTTTTGTCTCTGTTATTATTCTGTCGTTTTCCCTCAGAGAAAGGGAGAGAGAGACCAGAGGGAGATAAAGGGAAGAGAGAGAGATGGTGAGAGAGAAAAGAAAAAGAGGGAGGTAGAGGGAGAGAAAGAAGAAGAAAAGGAGAGAGTAGATAGAGGTCAAAGAGAATAGGAAGGAAGAAGGAGAGGAGGATAAAAAGAGTTAGATGGAGGAGAGAGCTGGAGGAGGGGAAGGAGATGAAGGAGAAGAGAGAGGGGGAGGAGATAGAGAAGAGAGGGGGAGGAGATGAAGGAGAGGAGAGAGGGGGAGGAGATGAAGGAGAGGAGAGAGGGGAAGGAGATGAAGGAGAGGAGAGAGGGGGAGGAGATGAAGGAGGAGAGAGGGGGAGGAGATGAAGGACAGGAGAGAGGGGGAGGAGATGAAGGAGAGGAGAGAGGGGGAGGAGATGAAGGAGATGAGAGAGGACACACTCTTTTGGCTCTCAGCACGGCCCAGGGGTAATTTCCTCTCCACATGAGAAATGCATGCTGGGATATGGAATCACCTCCGAGGGAGGGTAATGATGCATCACCAGAACCTTGGCCCTGAGGAGCTGTGTGTGTGTGTTGTGTTTGTGTGTGTGTTGTGTTTGTGTGTGTGTTTTGTGTCTGTGTGTGTGTGTGTGTGTGTGTGTGTGTGTGTGTGTGTGTGTGTGTGTGTGTGTGTGTGTGTGTGTGTGTGTGTGTGTGTGTGTGTGTGTGTGTGTGTGTGTGTGTTGTGTTTGTGACTTGGCCATCTTTCCTAACTGTTGTAAGTAAGTTGCCCGTTGTGGTAATTTTTTTCTCTGAGTGGTTGCTCTCTGTGTGTGTGTGTGTGTGTGTGTGTGTGTGTGTGTGTGTGTGTGTGTGTGTGTGTGTGTGTGTGTGTGTGTGTGTGTGTGTGTGTGAGCGCCCTTGCATGTGTGTGTGTCTGACTGTGTCTGTACATGGTGTTAAGGAGCCATTCTACTAGTTATCTTCTCTGTTGTGATGATGATGCTATAGTTTAACAGAGGGCCTAGGTCTGGACTATCCCTGGAGAGAGGACAGAGTCTGGAGGAGGATCGGGGGACTGGAGCCATGCTAGCCACATGTTATTCACATACCTTAAGATTTCATTTAAAAGCAGAGCATTAAATTGCATTTTGTCTCTTTTAATAGCCGGACATTGGAACACATTTCTGCAAATAAACGCCTGTTTCAAATAAATGCCTGGTCTAAATGAATTGTTTACGAGGTTACCGTGGACACATCTCTGAAGCACGAATATCGGGGGTGTACGATAGGCAGCCTAGTCTGATCTGCGATGGATTTGTTATTAGAGTGTTTATACTGGTCATACTGGTCACAGTACACAGTGTGGCGGTCTTCTCAACATTTTATTGAGTAAAAGCTGTGTGCATTTAGTAAATAGACACCTGGCTCAAATAGAAACAGGTTTCTAATAAGCGGCTGTTCTGTTGATTGATTGAAGCTAATAAACTGCCAAGCTATTAATTGAAGTTTATAGTCGTAGCAAATAGGCTTTTTGAAGTGATGATGGGTGATGACAGTGATACTTGTGGTGATTGTTGTGAATTTGTTGATGATGCTGAAGATGATGATTAGTTGAGCAGTTTGATTGACACAAATTACTTTGTCACCATTGTTTCTTTCTGGAGCTGAACAGAAGTGATGAGTGA
Organism: Salvelinus fontinalis; assembly: GCF_029448725.1. NCBI lineage: Eukaryota > Metazoa > Chordata > Actinopteri > Salmoniformes > Salmonidae > Salvelinus > Salvelinus fontinalis. The sequence goes on from NC_074689.1 coordinate 20,343,428, forward strand.
AACCCTTGACTGCAGCAAGATCACTGTGAAGTGTTTTGTTTTGGTAATCATCAGTTGAAAAGGGGGAGAGGGTAGGGATAGAGGAAAGCGAGAGGGGAGAGATAGAGGAGAGAGAGAGAGAGAGAGTGAGGAAATGGAGGAAGGCTCAATTTGACAGAGACAAAACATCAGACATGAACAGAAGACAAGGACATAATTGTTGCTTTCATTGTTGAAAGGTGCTTTCTCTTCTCGCTATTCCCCTACTCTCTCGCTCGCTCCTTCTCCTTCTCTCTGTATTGTGTGAAGCAGCGTCAGTAGATGAAGCTGTCAGTGTGTGTGTGTGCATCATGTCAATGGTGTTTACTGTAATTACTGCCTCTGGCAGCTCTTCCATTAACATCCATCACACACTCACCTAAAAGAAATAGTCATATACACTGGACAGGTGCAGTGAAATGTGTTGTTTTACATGGTCATACTGTAGTAGTACGGCACCCCCGGAGCAAACCTTACCTTGCCGGCTCTGGTATTTGTACCAGTGACCTTTTGGTTACTGGCCCAATGCTCTAACCGCTAGGCTAGCTGCCGCACAAACACACACACACACACACACACACACACACACACACACACACACACACACACACACACACACACACACACACACACACACACACACACACACACGCACACGCACACGCACACGCACACGCACACGCACACGTGCACACATGCACACATGCACACAAACCCCCCACAACACCTAATCTATAGCTCAATGAGGTATCGGGTACTCAAGGTTAATATATGAATGCGTATGTGTCAGCTACTTCACACACCCTCTCCTGACATTGCCACTGCCACACATACACACACACACGCACAAACACACAGACACAGACACACACACACACACACCGCCACTTCACACATCCTATTGTGACATTGCCATCGTATTAAGGGGGATTATTGTAAAATGGCAGCTAGGCAGAATCCTATCTCCACGTTTCTCCTCTCTTCACTTGGATTAAAGGAAAATGTGCACCTGTCATGTTTATGGAAAGTTCTATATTACATTAAAAGTACTATATTGCATAGGCAGCAGACGGTAAGGTCAGGGAGTTGTATATCTTGTTTGAAGTTTGTCTTGTTTTATCAAATCAAATTCAAATCAAAATCAAATCAAATTTTATTGGTCACATATACATATTTAGCAGATGTTATTGCGGGTGTAGCAAAATGCTTGTGTTCCTAGCTCCAACAGTGCAGTAGCATCTAACAATTCACAACAATACACACAAATATAAAAGTAAAAGAATGGAATTAAGAAATGCATAAATATTAGATTGAGCAATGTCGGAATGGCATTGACTAAAATACAGTAGAATAGAATACAGTATATACAGCGACTTACGAAAGTATTCACCCCCTTGGCATTTTTCCTATGCTGTTGCCTTACAACCTTGAATGAAAATAGATTTTTGGGGGGGTTTGTATCGTTTGATTTACACAACATGCCTACCACTTTGAAGTGGAGCAAACAAGCAATAAGACAAAAAAACAGAAAACTTGAGCGTGCATAACTATTCAAGCCCCTCCCCAAAGTCAATACATTGTAGAGCCACCTTTTGCAGCAATTACAGCTGCAAGTCTCTTGGGGTATGTCTCTATGAGCTTGGCACATCTAACCACTGGGATTTTTGCCCATTCTTCAAGGCAGAACTGCTCCAGCTCCTTCAAGTTGGATGTGTTCTGCTGGTGTACAGCAATCTTTAATTCACACCACAGATTCTCAATTGGATTGAGGTCTGGGCTTTGACTAGGCCATTCCAAGACCTTTAAATGTTTCCCCTTAAACCACTCGAGTGTTGCTTTAGCAGTATGCTTAGGGTCATTGTCCTGCTGGAAGGTGAACCTCCGTCCCAGTCTCAAATCTCTGGAAGCCTGAATTGTCCTGTATTTAGCACCATCCATCATTCCTTCAGTTCTGACCAGTTTCCCAGTCCCTGCAGATGAATAAAATCTCCACAGCATGATTCTGCCACCACCATGCTTCACTGTGGGGATGGTATTCTCGGGGTGATGAGAGGTGTTGGATTTTTGCCAGACATAGCGTTTTAGTCTCATCTGACAAGAGTACTTCCACATGCCTTTTGGCGAACACCAAACGTGTTTGCTTATTTTTCTGGCCACTCTTCCATAAAGCCCAGCTCTGTGGAGTCTATGACTACAAAGTGGTCCTATGGACAGATACTCCAATCTTTGCTGTGGAGCTTCGCAGCTCCTTCAGGTTTATCTTTGGTCTCTTTGTTGCCTCTCTGATTATTAATGCCCTCCTTGCCTGGTCTGTGAGTTTTGGTGGGCGGCCCTCTGTTGGCAGGTTTGTTGTGGTGCCATATTCTTTAAACGTTTTAATTATAGATGTAATGGTGCTCTGTGGGATGTTCAAAGTTTCTGATATTTTTTTATAAACTAACCCAGATCTTTACTTATCCACAACTTTGTACCTGACCTGTTTGGAGAGGTCATTGGTCTTCATGGTACCGCTTGCTTAGTGGTGTTGCAGACTCTGGGGCCTTTCAGAACAGGTGTGTATATATATACTGAGAGCATGTGACAGATCATGTGACACTTAGATTGCACACAGGTGGACTTTATTTAACTAATTATGTGACTTCTGAAGATAATTGGTTGCACCAGATCTTATTTAGGGGCTTCATAGCAAAGGGGGTGAATACATATATACCCACCACTTTTCAGTTTTTTATTTTTTAGAATTTTTTGAAACAAGTGATTTTTTTCATTTCCCTTCACCAATTAAAAATCAATTTAAATTACAGGTTGTGGCCTCCCGAGTGGCTCAGTGGTCTAAGGCACTGCTAGCTGTGCCACTAGAGATTCTGGGTTTGAGTCCAGGCTCTGTAGCAGCCTGCCGCGACCGGGAGGTCCTTGGGGCGGCGCACAATTGGCCCAGCGTCGTCCGGGTTGGGGTGGGCATGGCTGGCAGGGATATCCTTCTCTCATCGCGTACTAGCGACTCCTGTGGCGTGCCAGGCGCAGTGCACGCTGACACGGTCGCCAGGTGTACTGTGTTTCCTCCAACACAGTGGTGCGGCTGGCTTCTGGGTTGGATGGGCATTGTGTGAAGAAGCAGTGCGGCTTGGTTGGGTTGTGTTTCGGAGGACGCATGGCTCTCGACCTTCGCCTCTCCCGAGTCCATACGGGAGTTGCAGCAATGAGACAAAACTGTAACTAATACCCGTTGGATACCATGAAATTGGGGAGAAATAAGGGGTGAAAAATACAAAAACAAAAAACAAAACAAAAATTACAGGTTGTAATGCAACAAAATAGGAAAAATGCAAAGGAGGATGAATACTTTTGCAAGGCACTGTACATATGAGATGAGTAAAGCAGTATGTAAACATTATTTAAACATTTTTAAAGCGACTAGTGTTCCATTATTAAAGTAGCCAGTGAGTCCAAGTCTATGTAAATAGGGCAGCAGCCTCTAAGGTGCAAGGTTGCGTAACCGGGTGGAAGCCGGCTAGTGATGGCTATTTAACTGTCTGATGGCCTTGAGATAGACACTGTTTTTCAGTCTCTCGGTCCCAGCTTTGATGCACCTGTACTGACCTCGCCTTCTGGATGATAGCGGGGTGAACAGGCCGTGGCACGGGTGTTTGATGGCCTTCCTGTGACATCGGGAGCTGTAGGTGTCCTAGAGGACAGGTAGTTTGCCCCGGTGATGAGTTGGGCAGACCGCACCACCCTCTGGAGAGCCCTGCGGTTGCGGGCGTTGCAGTTCCCATACCAGATGGTGATACAGCCCAAAAGGATGCTCTCAATTGTGCATCTGTAAAGAGTTTGTGAGGGTTTTAGTGGCCAAGCCAGATTTCTTCAGCCTCCTGAGGTTGAAGAGGCGCTGTTGCGCCTTCTTCACCACACTATCTGTGTGGGAGGACCAATTCAGATTGTCAGTGATGTGTATGTCGAGGAACTTGAAGCTTTCCACCTTCTTCACTGCGGTCCCGTCAATGTGGATAGGGGTCCACGATCAGCTCCTTTGTTTTGTTGACGTTGGGTGAGAGATTATTTTCCTGGCACCACTCTCCCAGGGCCCTCACCTCCTCCCTGTAGGCTGTCTCATCATTGTTGGTAATCAGGCCTACTACTGTTGTGTCTGCAAACGTGATGATTGAGTTGGAGGCGTGCGTGGCCACGCAGTCATGGGTGAACAGGGAGTACAGGAGTGGGCTGAGCACATAACCTTGTGGGGCCCCTGTGTTGAGGATCAGCAAAGTTTCCTACCTTAAAACTTCTTGCGAATATAGGGGGTGCTGTTTCGACTTAGCATAAATCGGTCTCCAGATTAAACTGCCTAGTACTCAATTCTTGCTCGTACAATATGCATATTATTATCATTATTGGATAGAAAACACTCTCTAGTTTCTATAGCCGTTGGAATTATGCCTCTGAGTGAAACAGAACTCCTTCTACAGCACTTTTCATGACAGGGAGTGAGATTTCAGAAATCTTGGCCCCTGTTCCCAGGTCAGTTTTAATGTCCCTGTAAATGCTATGGAGAAACAAACACTGCCTACGTCTTCCTCTAGATGTCAGTAAGTGGTGACGCTTTGAATGGAGTCGATTGCGCAATCAGGGCCTGTATAAAACACCAATGACCGGAAGTAGCTTTCTTTTCGTCTCTGCGCCTGACGCACGATGGACGTCGGACTTGCCTCCTTCCAAGCTGTTGTTTAGCCAGTAATATTTCTCCGGTCATGTTTTTACTCGTTATAGGTGTTAAAAACATCATAAGGTAGTTAATTTGAACCGTTTTATAGCAATTTATATCCGTTTAGGGCGATTTTATGGCATTTCTGTGTGACGCACTTCGAGGAGCTGGGCACTTTTCGAGTGCATGGTGAACGTTAGTGGCCATTTCGACGGGACAAGAGGGCATCTTTCGACCAAAAGACGATTAGAACGGAGAAAGGATTCATTGCCCAAGATTCTGATGGAAGAACAGCTCATAGTAAGAACTATTTATGATGATAAATCGTGTTTCTGTCGAAAAATGTTAAACGCTTATGCCGCCATTTTCTTTGGTGTAGCTTCGCTTTGGCGCAACCTGTATTGAAAAGTAAGGATCATTTAAAAAATGTAATTCAGCGATTGCATTAAGAACTAAATTGTCTATCAATCGCTGTCCACCCTGTATTTTTTAGTCAAGTTTATGAGTATTTATGTATAAGACTAGATCACTGTCCAATATGGCACCCGACATTTTCTGACCAGCTTGGCTACTTTTCTCATTGTATAACCACGATTTTGGTGGCTAAATATCCACATTTTCGAACAAACTCTATATGTTTGTTGTAATATGATGTTACAGGAGTGTCATCTGAAGAATTCTGAGAAGGTTAGTGAAAAATATTAATACATTTTGGTGGTGATAATGCTATCGCTCTTTTTGCCGTGAATCAATGCTGGGGTAATGTTTGCACATGTGCCATGCTAATATAACGATTTATTGTGTTTTCGCTGTAAGACACTTAGAAAATCTGAAATATTGTCTGGATTCACAGGATCTGTGTCTTTCAATTAGTGTACGCTGTATATTTTTAAGAAATGTTTTATGATTAGTAATTAGGTAATACACGTTGCTCTCTGTATTTATTCTAGTCGAGTTGTGATGGTGGGTGCAATTGTAAACTATGATTTATACCTGAAATATGCACATTTTTCTAACAAAACCTATCCTATACAATAAATATGTTATCAGACTGTCATCCGATGAGGTTTTTTCTTGGTTAGTGGCTATCGATATCTTTATTTGGCCGAATTGGTGATAGCTACTGATGCAGTAAGAAAATGGTGGAGTAAGAAAATTGTTGTCTTTTGCTAACGTGGTTAGCTAATAGATTTACATATTGTGTCTTCCCTGTAAAACATTTTACAAATCAGAGATGATGGCTTGAATCACAAGATCTGTATCTTTCATTTGGTGTCTTGGACTTGTGATTTCACGAACATTTTATTTTATGATATCCCTGTAACTTTAGGCTAGGCTATGCTAGTCAGGTTTTGTGTTGGGGGTGCTCCCGGATCCGGGTTTGTGAGGCGTTAGAGTTAACTACCTGGGGGTGGCCCGTCAGGAAATCCAGGACCCAGTTGCACAGGGCGGGGTTCAGACCCAGGGCCCTGAGCTTCATGATGAGCTGGAGGGTACAATGGTGTTCAATGCTGAGCTATAGTCAATGAACAACATTCTTACATAGGTATTCCTCTTGTCCAGAGCGGATAGTGCAATGTGGATCTATTGGGGTAGTAAGAAAATTGAAGTGGGTCTAGGGTGTCAGGTAAGGTAGATGTGATATGATCCTTAACTAGCCTCTCAAAGCACTTCATGATGACAGAAGTGAGTGGTACAGGGCGATAGTCATTTAGTTCAGTTACCTTTGCTTTCTTGGGTACAGGAACAATGGTGGACATCTTGAAGCAAGTGGGGACAGCAGACTGGGATAAGGAGAGATTGAATATGTCCGTAAACATTCCAGCCAGCTGATCTGCGCATGCTCTGAGGCTAGAGGCTAGAGATCCCGTCTGGGCCGGCATCCCTGCGAGGGTTAACAGCTTAAACGTCCTACTCATTTCGGCAATTTGAGAAGGAGAGCCCACAGTCCTTGGTAGCGGGCCTCGATGGTGGTACTGTGTTATCCTCAAAGCGGGCGAAGAAGGTGTTTAGCTTGTCCGGGAGCAAGACGTCGGTGTCTGCGACGTGGCTGGTTTTCCCTTTGTAGTCTGTGATTGTCTGTAGACCCTGCCACATACGTCTCGTGTCTGAGCCGTTGAATTGCGACTCCACTTTGTCTCTGTACTGACGTTTTGCCTGTTTGATTGCCTTACAGAGGGAATAACTACAATGTTTGTATTCGGCCATATTCTCAGTCACCTTTCCATGGTTAATTGTGGTGGTTTGCGCTTTCAGTTTTGCACGAATGCTGCCATCTATCCACGGTTTCTGGTTTGGGTAGGTTTTAATAGTCACAGTGTGTGTAACATCTCCTATACACTTCCTGATGAACTCACTGTCACTGTATCCGTGTATTCGTTGATGTTATTCTCAGAGGCCACCTGGAACATATCCCAGTCCGAGTGATCAAAACAATCTTGAAGCATGAATTCTGATTGGTCAGACCAGCGTTGAATAGACCTTAGCATGGGTACTTCCTGTTTGAGTTTCTGCCTCTAGGAAGGGAGGAGCAAAATGGAATCGTGTTCAGATTTGCCAAAGGGAGGGCGGGGGAGGGCCTTGTAGGCATTTCAAAAAAGTTGAGTGGAAGGGGCCCAATGGTTTAGCAGTGCGAGTACTACAGTCAATGAGTTGGTAGAACTTCGGTAACATTTTCCTCAAATTTGCTTTGTTAAAATCCCCAGCTACAATAAATGCATCCTCAGGAATGTGGTTTCCAGTTTGCATAAAGTCACCACTTTCATGAGAAATACAGATGAGTTGAATATCTTGTTTGCCGATGTCATGTAAAAGTTAAGCACAATCTTGCAGACATTAAGGTCAGTGAGTTTGATATCTTGTTTCAGCAAGGTCCTCTTGCATGCGCTCCATCATACATTAATAAAGACCTTTATCTCTGTTTCTGGTTTGATGCTCTCATTTGAAAGCTGAGCCCAGACTTGCATAAAGACGTTAATGTCAGTGAGTTGTATATCTGGTATGTGAGAGAGGCATGAGGATCTTGACCTTTGGAAGAACAATATGGAGCAACTCAAGTGTTCATTGTCTCTTATTAGATGAGGAAGCCATCGATCTGGAATATTCTGGAGTGGAAGAGTTGAATAAAGAAGAAATCAGTATGTCTAACTTTTGAGATAGATGCTCTGTATATCTCTTCCTCCATCACCCCCTCGATCTCTCTTTCAATATAATGTCATCTCTTCACCTCTCACTCCCTCTCTTCTTCCGTCTCTCTCTCCATCATTCCTTCATTGAGAGGCAACAGGAAATGGTGATGATTGTTGAAGTCGAGAGCATTCATCCAGAATTTAGAGTGGAAGTGTTTTCTCTCTCTTTCTTTCTCGCTCGCTCTCTTTTTCCCCCCTGCCCTGCAGGGTGTGTGTGGCCCCAGAGGCTTCGATCTTATTCATCATACTAATGATGTGATACTGTGTGTTTGTGTGTGTAAAATCATCAAAGGCTCTCTCTATAAGCTAGATGAAGCATTTGCTGCAAGGGAGCGATGGAAGGAGAGATGGAAGGAGGGAGGTAAAGGGAGGGATGGAAGGAAGGAGAGAGGTACAACGAGGGAAGGGAGGAGGGAGGTAAAGGGAGCGATGGAAGGAGGGAGGTAAAAGGAGAGATGGAAGGAGGGAGGTAAAGGGAGGGATGGAAGGAGGGACACAAAGGGATGGATGGAAGGGGGGAGGTAAAAGGAGAGATGGAAGGAGGGAGGTAAAAGGAGAGATGGAAGGAGGGAGGTTAAGAGAGGGATGGAAGGAGGGAGGTAAAAGGAGAGATGGAAGGAGGGAGGTAAAAGGAGAGATGGAAGGAGGGAGATAAAGGGAGGGATGGAAGGAGGGAGGTAAAATGAGAGATGGAAGGAGGGAGGTAAAGGGAGGGATGGAAGGAGGGAAGGGAGGTAAAGGGAGGGATGGAAGGAGGGAAGGGAGGTAAAGGGAGGGATGGAAGGAGGGAAGGGGGGTAAAGGGAGGGATGGAAGGAGGGAGGTAAAAGGAGAGATGGAAGGAGGGAGGTAAAGGGAGGGATGGAAGGAGGGAGGTAAAAGGAGAGATGGAAGGAGGGAGTGAATGGGAGGGATGGAAGGAGGGAGGTAAAAGGAGAGAAGAAGGAGGGAGGTAAAGGGAGAGATGGAAGGGGGGAGGGAAGGGAAGGGGGGTAAAGGGAGAGATGGAAGGAGGGAGGTAAAAGGAGAGATGAAGGAGGGAGGTAAAGGGAGAGATGGAAGAAGGGAAGGGAAGGGAGGTAAAGGGAGAGATGGAAGAAGGGAAGGGAAGGGAGGTAAAGGGAGAGATGGAAGGAGGGAGGTAAAAGGAGAGCGGAAGGAGGAGGTAAAGGGAGAGATGGAAGGGGGAGGGAAGGGAAGGGAGGTAAAGGGAGAGATGGAAGGAGGGAGGTAAAAGGAGAGATGAAGGAGGGAGGTAAAGGGTGGGATGGAAGGAGGGAGGTAAAGGGAGGGATGGAAGGAGGGAGGTAAAAGGAGGGATGGAAGGAGGGAGTGAATGCCCTTGTGTCTGAGTCATCAGACAAGATCTTTTGTTTTCTTACTCCTCTCCCCATTATGACATTGTGTGTATGCTTGTGTGTGCGTGTGTGTGTGATTGTATGACCTCACCCCTCATCTCCAGTCCTGTCGAGGGACAGATCTATAATGTGTTTGTCCTGTCCTGTATTGACTGCCTGTCCTGTGTGGCCTGCCAGTGAAGTGTTACATTACTTCCTCACACCCTATAATAACACTAACACACGCTTTATCTCACACACTCTTAAGACTGTTATATTATCTCTATTATACAGTACAATATATACAGCCAAGGTCTAGTCACTCTCAACACCTTGGAAAAATACATTAACAAAGAAACACACACACATTCACGTCAGTAATATTTTCAATACTCTCACTGATAGCATAACAACCATTACGCAACAAGCCACATTTATAAGAATTGAGATGTCAGTCATCACAGTACCATTCCCACCACCTCTTTTCTCTACCTCTCTACTTATCTCAATAGTTCCCTCTCTCTTTCTTCCTCTCTCTTTCTCTTTTTCTTTCTCTTTTTCTCTCTTCTTCTTCCTGTCACTTTTTCCTCATTCTTTCTCTCTCTCTCTCTCTTTTCTCTCCCCCTTTCTTTCTGAAGTGGCTGGCTGGGTTTAGCCTTGGTTAATCCTTCTGAAGTTTGTGTGAGTGCAAGCAGGTGTAGCGGTGTGTGACGCACACACACACACACACACACACACACACACACACACACACACACACACACACACACACACACACACACACACACACACACACACACACAGCAGTAGCTATATGAATGCAGAGCACTCTGCTCTGTATGACTCAGAGAATTAAACCCTCAGTTATATTACAGCTTCTGACTGCTAAAACCTAGACACACACACCTGCACACACACTGCTCATATAAATATGAATGAATATTTTAACATTGCAGGTGGTTTGTTTACTTGAGATGGTCAATAGTGGTAAAAAGAAAACTGTTCACCTTATTTGTATCGTACCTGAATACCTGTTTTTCTATTGTTGAGGTGTGTGCTGTTGTTAGCTAGCAGCTTCCTTCACTGTAATACGTCTTATTGCCTCTGTGGGCTTGTCTGAAGAGAATACCAGGCAGGTGCACATGCTAATCATAGTCATATTAGTTTGGTTTTAGCAGTAGAGGATCTCATTTTCTCTCCACCCACCCACCCACACACATACAAACAAACACTTACAGGCAACTGCCAAAATAAAGGAAACACTTACGTAAATTAGGGATACAAAGTATATTGAAAGCAGGTGTTTCCACACAGGTATGCTTCCTGAGTTAATAAAGCAATAACATCCCATCATGCTTAGGGTTATGTATAAAAATGACCAGTTGCTACCATGGCTAGAAGAGGAGATCTGTGTGTGTGTGGGTGTGGGTGTGGGTGTGGGTGTGGGTGTGGGTGTGGGTGTGTGTGTGTGTGTGTGTGTGCGCATGCGCGTTTGTCTCAGTCACTAGAGCTCAACCCAATTGAACACTTATGGGAGATTGTGCCCTGACACCTGAGACAGCGTTTTCCACCACCATCAACAACACACCAAATTAAGGTATTTCTCGTGGAAGAATGGCGTTGCATCCCTCCAATTGTAACAGTCCTGACCTATTTATGTTAGTTTTTATGTGTTTTTGGTCAGGGCATGTGTTTTGGGTGGGCAGTCTATGTTATCTGTTTCTATGTTGGTTTCGGTTTGCCTGGTATGGCTCTTGATTAGAGGCAGGTGGTTTGCATTTTCCTCTAATCAAGAGTCATATTTAGGTAGGGCATTCTCACTGTTTGTTTGTGGGTGATTGTCTCCTGTGATGTCTTCGTTATGTTCGATGTATTCACTTTTGGAGCTGTTTGGCTGTTCGTTCGTTTTGATGTACGTTCCTGTTCGTGAGTTTACGTTTGTTGATGTGAGTTTATGTTCAGGTTCCGTTGTACGTCGTTTTCTTATTTTGTAGTTTGTTAAAGTGTTTGTTTTCGTGTCATCAGTTTTTCGTATTAATAATAAAGATGGCATATTTCCCTGACTCCGCATATTGGTCTGAAGATCCTTCTCTCCTCACCTCATCCGAGGATGAGGAAAGCGACAGCAATTACAGAATCACCCACCAAAATACAGAGACCAAGCGGTATGGGAATGCTCGACGGAGCAACAAGGACTTTTGGACTTGGGAGGAGATCCTGGACGGTAGAGGACCTTGGGCTCAACCAGGGGAATATCGCCGTCCAAAGGAGGAATTGGAAGCAGCGAAGGTGGAGCGGCGCTGGTATGAGGAGGCAGCTAGGAGACGTGGATGGAAGCCGGAGATTCAAGCTCGTAACCGGAATTATGAGGGGACTCGTCTTGCACGGAAGCCCGAAAAGCCCGTGAGTAACTCCCAAAAATTTCTTGGGGGGGGGGCTAAAGGGTAGTGGGCTAAGGGCAGGTAGGAGACCTGCGCCCACTTCCCAGGCTAACCGTGGAGAGCGGGAGTACGGGCAGACACCGTGTTACGCAGTAGAGCGCACGGTGTCTCCTGTACGTGTGCATAGCCCAGTGCGGGTTATTCCACCTCCCCGCACTGGTAGGGCTAGATTGGGCATTGAGCCAGGTGTCATGAGGCCGGCTCAACGCGTCTGGTCTCCAGTGCGTCTCCTCGGGCCGGCATACATGGCACCTGCCTTACGCATGGTTTCCCCGGTTCGCCTACACAGCCCGGTGCGGGTTATTCCACCTCCCCGTACTGGGCGGGCGACCGGGAGCATTCAACCAGGTAAGGTTGGGCAGGCTCAATGCTCAAGAGAGCCAGTACGCCTGCACGGTCCGGTATTTCCGGCACCACCTCCCCGCCCCAGCCTAGTACCTACAGTGTCTACACTACGCACTAGGCTACCAGTGCGTATCCTGAGCCCTGTTCCTCCTCCACGCACTCTCCCTGTAGTGCGTGTATCTAGCCCGGTGCCTCCAGTTCCGGGTCCACGCACTAAGCTACCTGTGCGTCTCCAGAGCCCTGAACCCACTGTATCTTCTCCCCCTATTAATCCTGATGTGCTTGTCCTCAGCCCGGTGTCACCAGTGCCGGTACCACGCATCAGGGATAGAGTAGGCTTTGAGAATACAGTGTGCCCTGTCCCTGCTCCACGCACTAGTAGGAGGGTGCTTATCATTAGCCCGGTGCCTCCAGTTCCGGCACCACGCACCAGGTCTACAGTGCGCCGTATCCGGCCAGAGCCATCCGTCTCCCCAGCGCCATCTGAGCCATCCGTCTCCCCAGCGCCATCTGAGCCATCCGTCTCCCCAGCGCCATCTGAGCCATCCGTCTCCCCAGCGCCATCTGAGCCATCCGTCTCCCCAGCGCCATCTGAGCCATCCGTCTCCCCAGCGCCATCTGAGCCATCCGTCTCCTCAGCGCCATCTGAGCCATCCGTCTGCCAGGAGCCTGCAAAGCCGCCCGTCTGCCATGAGCCTGCAAAGCCGCCCGTCTGCCATGAGCCTACAGAGCCATCCGCCAGACAGGAGCCGCTAGAGCCGTCAGCCAGACAGGAGCCGCTAGAGCCGCCCGCCAGACAGGATCTGCCAGAGCCGCCAACCAGACAGGATCTGCCAGAGCCGCCAACCAGACAGGATCTGCCAGAGCCGCCAACCAGACAGGATCTGCCAGAGCCGCCAACCAGACAGGATCTGCCAGAGCCGCCAGCGAGCCATGAGCAGCCAGAGCCGTCAGAGAGCCATGAGCAGCCAGAGCCGCCAGAGAGCCATGAGCAGCCAGAGCCGTCAGAGAGCCATGAGCAGCCAGAGCCGTCAGAGAGCCATGAGCAGCCAGAGCCGTCAGAGAGCCATGAGCGTCGAGAGCCGTCAGCCTGCCATGAGCGTCGAGAGCCGTCAGCCTGCCATGAGCGTCGAGAGCCGTCAGCCTGCCATGAGCGTAGAGAGCCGTCAGTCTGCCATGAGCGTCGAGAGCCGTCAGCCTGCATGGACCTGCCAGAGCCGTCCAAACAGGACCTGCCAGAGTCCTTCAGCCGGGATCTGCCCCTTGTCCCGGTGTTGCCCCTTGTTCCGGTGTTGCCCCTTGTCCCGGTGTTGCCCCTTGTCCCGGTGCTGCCCCTTGTCCCGGTGCTGCCCCTTGTCCCGGTGCTGCCCCTTGTCCCGGTGCTGCCCCTTGTCCCGGTGCTGCCCCTTGTCCCGGTGCTGCCCCTTATTCCAGTGATGGTCCTTATCCTGGTGCTGCCCCTTGTTCTGGTGCTGCCCCTTGTCCCGGTGCTACCCCTTGTCCCGGTGCTGCCCCTTGTCCTGGTGCTAGCTGTTTATTTAGGGGAAGGTAGTGTTAGGGTGGGCATTAGAAGGGGTAGAAAGAAGAGGGGAGTGACTATGGTGGTGCGGGGACAGCGTCCTGAACCGGAACCACCACCGTGGTCAACTGCCCACCCGGACCCTCCCCTGGACTTTGTGCTGGTGCGCCCGGCGTTCGCACCTTGGGGGGGGGGGTACTGTAACAGTCCTGACCTATTTATGTTAGTTTTTATGTGTTTTTGGTCAGGGCATGTGTTTTGGGTGGGCAGTCTATGTTATCTGTTTCTATGTTGGTTTCGGTTTGCCTGGTATGGCTCTTGATTAGAGGCAGGTGGTTTGCATTTTCCTCTAATCAAGAGTCATATTTAGGTAGGGCATTCTCACTGTTTGTTTGTGGGTGATTGTCTCCTGTGATGTCTTCGTTATGTTCGATGTATTCACTTTTGGAGCTGTTTGGCTGTTCGTTCGTTTTGATGTACGTTCCTGTTCGTGAGTTTACGTTTGTTGATGTGAGTTTATGTTCAGGTTCCGTTGTACGTCGTTTTCTTATTTTGTAGTTTGTTAAAGTGTTTGTTTTCGTGTCATCAGTTTTTCGTATTAATAATAAAGATGGCATATTTCCCTGACTCCGCATATTGGTCTGAAGATCCTTCTCTCCTCACCTCATCCGAGGATGAGGAAAGCAACAGCAATTACACCAATAGAGTCCCAGACACTTGTAGAATCTATGCCATGGTGCATTGAAGATGTTCTGTACTGTACTGCTGCTACCCTAGGACCTCTCTCTGCTACCCTACTCTCTGCTACCCTCGGACCTTTCTCTGCTACCGTAGGACCTTTCTCTGCTACCCTAGGACCTTTCTCTGCTACCCTACTCTCGGCTACCCTAGGACCTCTCTATGCTACCCTAGGACCTTTCTCTGCTAACCTAGGACCTCCCTCTGCTACCCTAGGACCTTTCTCTGCTACCCTAGGACCTCCCTCTGCTACCCTAGGACCTCTCTATGCTACCCTAGGACCTCTCTCCGCTACCCTAGGACCTCTCTATGCTCCTCTTTCTGCTACTGTAGGACCTCTCTTCTCCTTATTGAACTCTATGGAGAGGTGATAATGTGTGAGTTGTGGGTCACGAGCTGATAGAAAAGATGAGAGAGAGAGAGCACCAGAGGAAGAGACAGAGAGAGACAGAAAGTAAGAGCATTCTATAACCAGAGAGTGCATGTGTGTAGTTTTGGCACTTTCTGCCCCTAATTGTGTGTATAGTGCTCCAACACTTCTGATGTTAAAACCTCTAACGAGTCGCAAACCCGGATCCGGGATCCCCCCCATCAAAAAAGCTGACTAGCATAGCCTAGCCTAAAGCCACAGGGATATCATATAATAAAATGTTTATGATATCACAAGTCCAAGACACCAAATGAAAGATACACATCTTGTGAATCCAGCCATCATTTCTGATTTTTTAAATGTTTTACAGGGAAGACACAATATGTATTTCTATTAGATAACCACCATAGCAAAAGACGCAACTTTTTTTTCCCACCATTTTTTTCCTGCATAGGTAGCTATCACAAATTCGACCAAATAAAGATATAAATAGTCACTAACCAAGAAACAACTTCATCAGATGACAGTCTGATAACATATTTATTGTATAGCATATGTTTTGTTCGAAAAATGTGCATATTTCAGGTATAAATCATAGTTTTACATTGCAGCCACCATCACAACTCTCACCAAAGCAACTAGAATAACTACAGAGACCAACGTGAATTACCTAAATACTCATCATAAAACATTTATGAAAAATACACAGCATACAGCAAATGAAAGACAAAGATCTTGTGAATCCAGCCAATATTTCAGATTCTTTAAGTGTTTTACAGCGAAAACACAATTTAGCATTATATTAGCTTACTACAATAGCCAACCACACAGCAGCATTGATTCATGCACGTTAGCGATAGCAAATAAACCAGCAAAAGATATTACATTTTTCACTAACCTTCTCAAAACTTCATCTGATGACAGTCCTATAACATCATATTACACAAAACATATATTGTTTGTTCGAAAATGTGCATATTTAGCGGCTCAAATCGTGGTTATACAATGAGAATAGTAGCCAAGCTGCAAAGAAAATGTCGGGAGAAATCTTGGGAGAGGCACCTAATCTAATCAATAACTAATCATAAACTTGACAAAAAAATACAGGTTGGACAGCAAATGAAAGATACATTAGTTCTTAATGCAACCGCTGTGTTAGATTTTTAAAATTAACGTTACTACGACATACAGCGTGCGTTATAGCGAGACCGCACCGAAATTAATGGCGGAATAGTAGGTCAACATTTTTCAACAGAACAACGAATTAACATCATAAATAGTTCTTACTTTTTGATGAGCTTCCATCAGAATCTTGGGCAAGTTGTCTTTTGTCCAGAATAATCGTTGCTCCGGCTGTAGAATGTAGTCTTCAGCTTAGGAATTAGCAGCAAACATTAGCTATGTGGCCCAGACGTGTCCAACTCTTCATTACGCAGCACAAAGAAAATTCTGAAAATCGCAATATACTGATATAAAATGATATAACTCGGTTTAAAATAACTACATTATGACGCTTTCAACACCTATATCGAATAAAATCAGAGCCGGATATATCTAAGGCCTATAACGAGAGCTTTCCAGAATGCAATCCTGAGGTCTGTCTCGCGTCATGGCGAACGTTGAAAAGAGTGCACCCCATGTTCCAAGACCCTTTATATGGCCTCAGATCTGCCTAGCAACTCCATTCCAATTCTCACTGCTTGCTGATATCTAGGGGAAGGCGTATGAAGTGCATGTCGACCAATAGAATACATGCAAATTAATAAACTGACCCTGGAACAGAGTGCCTGATTTCAGATTTCTCACTTCCTGACACGAAGTTTGCTCCAACTTGAGTTCTGTTTTACTCACAGATATAATTCAAACGGTTTTAGAAACTAGAGAGTGTTTTCTATCCAATAGTAATAATAATATGCATATTGTACGAGCAAGAATTGAGTATGAGGCAGTTTAATTTGGGAACAAATTTTTACAAAGTGAAAACAGCGCCCCCATATTGACAAGATTAAGAAGCCTCTCCCTTCTCTCCCTTGAGGGCTCAATAACAATATACCCCCTCCCCCATCCCCTATTTCTCTATCTCTCTCCTTCATCCTACTAGCCATCTCTCCATTAGCAAGCCCTTGCTCTGTTAGAGAGCTGTGAGAGTAGTGTGCTTGTTGTCGCTGCCTGTCCTTCTGCCTGTCTACTTGTTCTCTGCTTTAGGTTTTAGTGGAGGGAAAGGTGTTTTGGTGTCCTTTGTACTCCTCTGTCCTCTGAGAGAGAATGCACTTAGGCAGAGAGAACGAGAGAGGGGTAAAAAGGGAGAGAGGTAGGGAGAACTAGAGAGAAAGAGAGAAAGAGAAAAGAGAGAAATAGACAGAGAGGGGAGAGAAACAGAGAAGGAAAGAAACCAAGAGAGAGAAACATAGAGAGAGAGAGAGAATCTGAGGGAATAGCATTTCAATTCTGGCAACATCAGAACAGAAGTGAATTTTCTTGGGACCTTGTCCATAGAATTTATAAGTCTACTGTGAACTCCCTTTGCACTTTGTGTGTGTGTGTCAACCCTCATCTATCTCACTGTAGCCTTTTCATGTATCATTTCAGGGAGGGTTTGACCTCTGCAGTAAATGTCTGCCTCAGTAAGGAGTCGGACAGACAACCCACAGGGCGCAAACTGGTTGAATCAACGCTGTTTCAACGTAATTTGTCAACATATTGTGACGTTAAAGTAAACAAACTGTTGTTTTGAGGGTGACATTTTTAAAAGAGGATTATGTCATCATTGTAACCTATTTTCAACATAGACAAACCTTGTATAAAAGGTGTTGATATTCAACATTATATGCACTATCAGAAAAAAAACAGTGCCTCCTGAGTGGCGCAGCGGTGCTTGAGGCGTCACTACAGACCTGGGTTCGATCCCAGGCTGTGTCACAGCCAGCCGTGACCTGGAGACCCATGAGGCAGCGCACAATTGGCCCAGCTTCATTAGGGGAGGGTTTGGCCGGCCGTAATTTCCTTGTCCCTTCGCGCTCTAGCGACTCCTTGTGGCATGCCAGGCAGGCCAGATGGACGGTGTTTCCTCTGACACGTTGGTGCGGCTGGCTTACGGGTTAAGCAAGCAGTGTGTCAAGAAGCAGTGCGGCTTGGCAGGGTCGTGTTTCGGAGGACGCATGGCTCTCGACCTTCTCTTCTCCCGAGTCCGTAGGGGAGTTGCAGCGATGGGACAAGACTGTAACTACCAATTGGGGAGAAAAAGGGGTACATTTTTTGGGGAATAAAAATAAATAAATACAATAGGCTGTGCAGCACCTCCTACTGGAGAGTTTATTTATCTGTGATTAGTCATTTTGTCTCCCATCCACAGTTTAAGTAAGGCTAGTCCTGCTTAGCTTTGTTATTTGTCACTGACAGTGACTACTACCAATGTGCTATCTTGAGAATGATTATTGAGAGATCTCTTAATAACTAAATATATTAACTGTTTCTATCAAAGTCATTCCAAAGGGTAGGTTTAACAGAGCAAATTAAATGTAACCATACTGTAAGGGCTGTCTCTCTCCTCATCCTCGGACGAGGAGAGGAGAGAAGGATCATCAGACCAAAATGCAGCAGTAGGGAAATAGGCCATCTCTTTATTTGAAAAAACTATGATGGCAACACGAAAAAACAAAACACTTTCAAAAATACAAAACAAGAAAACGACGTTGACGAAACCTGAACATAAACTTACATAACTAAACGTAAACTCACGGACAGGAAACAGACGACATCAAAATAAACGAACAGCCAAACAGTCCCGTATGGTACATACATTCGACGACACAGGAGACAATCACCCACAAACAAACAGTGAGAACACCCTACCTAAATATGACTCTTAATTAGAGGAGAACGCAAAACACCTGCCTCTAATTAAGAGCCATACCAGGCAACCAAAACCAACATAGAAACAGATAACATAGACTGCCCACCCAAAACACATGCCCTGACCTAAACACATACAAAAAACAACATAAAACAGGTCAGGACCGTTACACATACTTTATAAGTCATGTATCATCAATGAGACTATTTAGGTCTATACAGTTGAACTCGGAAGTTTAAATACACTTAGGTTGGAGTCATTAAAACAAATGTTTCAACCACTCCACAAATTTCTTGTTAATAAACTATAGTTTTGGCAAGTTGGTTAGGACATCTACATTTTAAAAATAAAAATGTTTATGAAATATTGTAATAATATGATAAATAGGTGATACAGTTGAAGTCGGAAGTTTACATAAGCTTAGGTTGGAGTCATTAAAACTTGTTTTTCAACCACTCCACAAATTCTTGTTAACAAAATATAGTTTTGGCAAGTCGATTAGGACATCTACTTTGTGCATGACACAAGTAATTTTTCCAACAATTGTTTACAGACAGATTATTTCACTTATAGTTCACTGTATCACAATTCCAGTGGGTCAGAAGTTTACATACACTAAGTTGACTGTGCCTTTAAACAGCTTGGAGAATTCCAGAAAATTATGTCATGGCTTTAGAAGCTTCTGTTAGGCTAATTGGCATAATTTGAGTCAATTGGAGGTGTACCTGTGGATATATTTCAAGGCCTACCTTCAAACTCACTGCCTCTTAGCTTGACATCTTGGGAAAATCAAAAGAAATCAGCCAAGACCTCAGAAAAAAATTGTAGACCTTCACAAGTCTGGTTCATCCTTGGGAGCAATTTCCAAATTTCTGAAGGTACCACGTTCGTCTGTACAAACAATAGTATGCAAGTATAAACACCATGGGACCACGTAGCCGTCATACCGCTCAGGAAGGAGACGCATTCTGTCTCCTAGAGATGAACGTACTTTGGTGCGAAAAGTGCAAATCAATCCCAGAACAACAGCAAAGGACCTTGTGAAGATGCTGGAGGAAACAGGTACATAAAGTATCTATATCCACAGTAAAATGAGTCCTATATCGACATAACCTGAAAGGCCGCTCAGCAAGGAAGAAGCCACTGCTCCAAAACCTCTATACAAAAAAGCCAGACTACGGTTTGCAACTGCACATGGGGACAAATATAGTAATTTTTGGAGAAATGTCCTCTGTTCTGATGAAACAAGAATAGAACTGTTTGGCAATAATGACCATCATTATGTTTGGAGGAAAAAGGGGGAGGCTTGCAAGCCGAAGAACACCATCCCAATCGTCAAGCACGGGGGTGGCAGCATCATATTGTGTGGGTGCTTTGCTGCAGGAGGGACTGGTGCACTTCACAAAATAGATGGCATCATGAAAATTATGTGGATATATTGAAGCAACATCTCAAGACATAAGTCAGGAAGTTCAAGCTTGTCCGCAAATGGGTCTTCCAAATGGACAATGACTCCAAGCATACTTCCAAAGTTGTGGCAAAATGGCTTAAGGACAACAAAGTTAAGGTATTGGAGTGGCCATCACAAATCCCTGACCTCAGTCCCATAGAAAATTTGTGGGCAGAACTGAAAAAGCGTGTGCGAGCAAGGAGGCCTACAAACCTGACTCAGTTACACCAGCTCTGTCAGGAGGAATGGGCCAAAATTCACCCAACTTATTGTGGGAAGCTTGTGGAAGGCTACCCGAAACGTTTGACCCAAGTTAAACAGTTTAAAGGCAATGCTACCAAATACTAATTGAGTGTATGTAAACTTCTGACCCACTGGGAATGTGATGAAAGAAATAAAAGCTGAAATAAATAATTCTCTCTACTATTAATCTGACATTTCACAGTCTTAAAATAAGTGGTGATCCTAACTGACCAAAGACAGGGAATTTTTACTAGGATTAAATGTCAGAAATTGTGAAAAACAGAGTTTACATGTATTTGGCTAAGATGTATGTAAACTTCTGACTTCAACTGCATATAATTAGCAAAGTCATCAAGAGCTATTGTTTCAATTCAACCCAGGGTTCAACTAAAAATAGACAATACATATAGGCCAAGGGTTTCAAGCTATGGATGATTCCATATGTAATCTTCAAGTTAATCAAAGATGTATTGGATCAACATCTCATCCAAAAATCACAGTTAAAGAATACGACTAAATCAAACCCAACTGTATTTAAAGTTTTAATTAGATTTAGTGCTGTTCGTAAATTAGATTTTTCGTTGAGATGGGGATGTGAATCCAAATGATCAATTAGTAATTTGTAGACAAACTTGAATTAAAGCCAGACAAAAAATACATCTCCTTCAAAAGTTGATATTTGGTTGCGTTGTGTTGTCAATTCAATATTAATTTGTAATAAAGTTAATAGCCCAAAGTTAATGCTTTGTAACACTATTTATTCAACCTTAGAATTAGTAACACATTTATGACCACATTTTGTAACTATACAGTATATTCGGAAAGTATTCAGACCCCACATTTTGTTACATTGCAGCCTTATTCTAAAACGGATTAAATAAAAAAAACACACAAGACCCCATAATGACGAAGCAAAAACATGTTTTTAGAAATGTTTGCAAATTTACTATAAAAAATACTTTAAAAAAATATTGCATTTACAAAAGTATTTACTCAGTACTTTGTTGAAGCACCTTTGGCAGTGATTACAGCCTCCAGTCTTCTTGGGCATGACGCTACATGCTTGGAACACAGGTATTTGGGGAGTTTCTCCCATTCTTCTCTGCAAATCCTCTCAAGCTCTGTCAGGTTGGATGGGGAGTGTCGCTGCACAGCTAATTTCAGGTCTCTTCGGAGATGTTAGATCGGGTTCAAGTCCAGGCTCTGGCTGGGCCACTCAAGGAGAGACTTGTCCACGCTGTGTTATCTTGGCTGTGTGCTTAGGGTTGTTGTCCTGTTGGAAGGTGAACTTTCAGCCCATTCTGAGGTCATCAGGGCTTTGGAGCAGGTTTTCATCAAGGATCTCTTTGTACTTTGCTCCGTTCATATTTCCCTCGACCCTAACTAGTCCCCCAGTCAATGCAGAGGAAAAACATCCCACAGCATGATGCTCCCAACACCATGCTTCACTGTAGGGATGGTGGCAGGTTCCTTCCAGACGTGACGCTTGGCATTCAGGCCAAAGAGTTCAATCTTGGTTTCATCAGACCACAGAATCTTGTTTTTCATGGTTTGAGAGTCTTTAGGTGCCTTTTGGCAAACTACAAGCGGGCTGTCATGTGCCTTTTACCGAGGAGGGGTTTCCGTCTGGCCACTCTACGATAAAGGCCTGATCGTTGTTCTTCTGGAAGTTTCTCCCATCTCCACAGAGGAACTCTGGAGCATGTCAGAGTGACCATCGGGTTCTTGGTCACCTCCCTGATCAAGGCCCTTCTCCCTCGATTGCCCAGTTTGGCTGCCAGCTCTAGGTAGAGCCTTGGTGGTTCCAAACTTCTTCCATTTAAGAATGATGGAGGCCACTGTGTTCTAGGCAATCTTCAATGCTGCAGAAATTTGTTGGTACCCTTCCCCAGATCTATGCCTTGACACAATCCTTCCTTCTACCTCATGGCTTGGTTTTTGCTCTGACAATATAGACTGGCGTGTGCATTTCCAAATCATGCTCAATCAATTGAATTTACCACAGGTGTTCTCCAATCAAGTTGTAGAAACAGCTCAAGGATGATCAGTGGAAACAGGATGCACCTGAGCTCAATTTTGAGTCACATAGCAAAGGGTCTGAATAGTAAAAACCTGTTTTCACTTTGCCATTAGGGGTTATTGTGTGTAGATTGATGCAGACATTTTTTTATTAAATCCATTTTAGAAGAAGGCTGTAACGTAAACAAAATGTGTGAAAAGTCAAGGGGTATGAATACTTTCTGAATACACTGTACATTTCTGTAACTATAAATGGATTCTTATATGTTCCTAGAAAGTGTGCATGTTCAACATAGCATGCAAAGGTCGCATGTCTGTGGAGATCTTTACAATTGCTGTAATAATCTGTGCAGAATCTTGAACAGCACTGATCACTTGCACTTTGTACCTGTTCTACACATTTTGCCATCAGACTGAGAGAAATTGTAGCGTTTTTAAAGCGAATTTAAGCTCAAATATAGGTGTGTTGATTGTGTTAAAGGCACTAGATTATGTCTTGTTTGCTAAATGAACAAATTAAATAGGCAGTGGCATGGTGCATATTAACATAGAAGCACAGTGACATACTGTATGCCTCAGTGCAGTCATATTCGTGTTGCAGTTAGTTATTTTTGGCAACCCATTCCGTGAGAGTGAAATACATTCCAGTTCATCTGTTCTGTTATATTTCATCAACTCTGACTAACCCAGTGCACTTGATATGAATTTTATCTGATGGTGTGTGTATGTTTAGGTAAAAAGACAAATAATGTCCCGTTTGGAACACTGCCAAGTAAAAAGCATAATTGTTGTTGTTTTTTTATTTATGTTTTTGCTCAATCTGATTGGGTGGCCACCTATGCCAACACCCTTGGATAAGACATTAGGTTGTTGTAAAATAAAAAATATCTGACATTTTATTCCTATTCGAATTTGGTTGTTCTTTTTCGATGGTTGAAAGTATAGTGATAACATATTAAGAATTCAACAAACTTCTAACTGTCTTTTTGAGTGGGTGAATAAAAGTTGAAATCACATTGATCAACGTCTCAATCAAATATTACCCACATTATTACTTTTGAAATGACATGATGTGCCCAGTGGGAAGGCATACGTGCTTGTCTGATCACTAGAAATAGACTGCGATTTCGGACATTTGAAAAATCCTGAGAATGTCGATATTTGCCTTCCTCGGAGCCCACAAAAAGAAAAAGTAAAACGATTTCCCAGCACTGGGCACAAACTGAAACTCGTGATGGTCAGAGCCGGAGCATGTTGCTTAGACCACCGCGCAATGCTTTACCAAGCCTTGACAATAGCTGACGATAGTTCATGGAAACGGCTTGTTGTTTTTAATTATTTTGTTTTAAACCTTCCCCAAACCACAGCCCTAACCTTAACCACTCAGAATGAATACCTAAACTTAACCCTTTGAGTTCTTTCTGTTTTAACCCTGTAACCTCCCTGAATTAACACTGTAACCACGTGGAATTAATCTGCCAAAAATAGACGTTAATTGATAATATGTTGAATTTCGAAGGGAAACTATGAGATCGTGTTGCGCACGCAATCACACACCCTGACCACCACATCACCCTGACACCTAATGTCCACCCTGACCTTATCACAATTTAATTCACACCTCAGAAGGATTCTTTGTCAGTGTGATGTGTTGTGGCGAGGGGGCAACACACACACGCACACACACGCTCTGTGACATCTTCATTAGTGGATTAAAGTGATGATGCAGGGTGAGACACACACACACTGCTCGCCTATTAGAGCAGCACATTAAAAGTCACCTCCCTTGTTTGTTATTATCTCGAGACCCATAGACGTGATTGCATCTCACCGCCTAAATCACCAGACAAACACACACACATACATACATACACACACACTAATCAGCAGACAAAGGACAGTGATAGAAGGACATTGGCTCATCTATCCACTGCTGTAATCATCACTCTGCCCACACTATGATTGGCTAAGTGGCTGTTTTGGAGTGTTTTCTGGCTCACAGGGCCAGTATAATTTTTTTTCTACGTGTGTGTTTTATTCTCTCTCTGCCTAGCTAAGATTTTTATATCGTATCATCCACACAATTAGCAGTCACCAGAGCATGTCTTAATAATACAGAACGTTAAACATGTATGGCCCAATGCTACTTTGCATGTAACAGTGTATCACACACACACACACACACACACACACACACACACACACACACACACACACACACACACACACACACACACACACACACACACACACACACACACAGGCGATTTGAATTTACTGTCAATGTCCCTGTGTGTGGACTATGATTAGTGTTGAGGTGTGTGTAGGTTCATTCAGGATCATAGTCTTACTGCAGAGATAGAAACAGAGCATGTTCACATGATCCATACAGATGAGGAGATCTGAGAGGAAAGACTGTTAACATGAGAGGGAAGACTGTTAACATTAGAGGGAAGACTGTTAACATTAGAGGGAAGACTGTTAACATGAGAGGGAAGACTGTTAACATTAGAGGGAAGACTGTTAACATTAGAGGGAAGACTGTTAACATTAGAGGGAAGACTGTTAACATTAGAGGGAAGACTGTTAACATGGGAGGGAAGACTGTTAACATGAAAGGGAAGACTGTTAACATTAGAGGGAAGACTGTTAACATTAGAGGGAAGACTGTTAACATTAGAGGGAAGACTGTTAACATGAGAGGAAAGATTGTTAACATTAGAGGGAAGACTGTTAACACTAGAGGGAAGACTGTTATCATTAGAGGGAAGACTGTTAACATTAGAGGGAAGACTGTTAACATTAGAGGGAAGACTGTTAACATTAGAGGGAAGACTGTTAACATTAGAGGGAAGACTGTTAACATTAGAGGGAAGACTGTTAACATTAGAGGGAAGACTGTTAACATTAGAGGGAAGACTGTTAACATTAGAGGGAAGACTGTTAACATTAGAGGGAAGACTGCTAACATTAGAGGGAAGACTGTTAACATGAGAGGGAAGACTGTTAACATTAGAGGGAAGACTGTTAACATTAGAGGAAAGACTGTTAACATGGGAGGGAAGACTGTTAACATTAGAGGGAAGACTGTTAACATGAGAGGAAAGATTGTTAACATTAGAGGGAAGAATGTTGACATGAGAGGGAAGACTGTTAACATTAGAGGGAAGACTGTTAACATGAGAGGGAAGACTGTTATCATTAGAGGGAAGACTGTTAACATTAGAGGGAAGACTGTTAACATTAGAGGGAAGACTGTTAACATTAGAGGGAAGACTGTTAACATTAGAGGGAAGACTGTTAACATTAGAGGGAAGACTGTTAACATTAGAGGGAAGACTGTTAACATTAGAGGGAAGACTGTTAACATTAGAGGGAAGACTGTTAACATGAGAGGAAAGACTGCTAACATAAGAGGGAAGAATGTTAACATGAGAGGGAAGACTGTTAACATGAGAGGGAAGACTGTTAACATGAGAGGGAAGAATGTTGACATGAGAGGGAAGACTGTTAACATGAGAGGGAAGACTGTTAACATGAGAGGGAAGACTGTTAACATGAGAGGGAAGACTGTTAACATGAGAGGGAAGAATGTTGACATGAGAGGGAAGACTGTTAACATGAGAGGGAAGACTGTTAACATGAGAGGGAAGACTGTTAACATTAGAGGGAAGACTGTTAACATTAGAGGGAAGACTGTTAACATGAGAGGGAAGACTGTTAACATGAGAGGGAAGACTGTTAACATGAGAGGGAAGACTGTTAACATGAGAGGGAAGACTGTTAACATGAGAGGGAAGACTGTTAACATGAGAGGGAAGACTGTTAACATGAGAGGGAAGACTGTTAACATGAGAGGGAAGACTGTTAACATTAGAGGGAAGACTGTTAACATTAGAGGGAAGACTGTTAACATTAGAGGGAAGACTGTTAACATTAGAGGGAAGACTAGGAATCTCACACCGTTTGTCAGTTTGTTATCAAGTGTGTGTGTGTGTGTGTGTGTGTGTGTGTGTGTGTGTGTGTGTGTGTGTGTGTGTGTGTGTGTGTGTGTGTGTGTGTGTGTGTGTGTGTGTGTGTGTGTGTGTGTGTATCGTGTGTATAACTTTGTACTGTCTGTTTTGTTGCTGTGTCTTAATGAGATCACAGTGAGAGATTGACTCTATCCTCAGTGTTGCTATTTACCTGTATAAGTACTGTTCTCGTTTGATTCAGTATGCCAGTGTTTATCTGTGTAGACAGTAATGTGTGTGCCTGAGTGTGTGTACATGCGTGTGTCTGTGTGTGTGTGTGTGTGTGTGTGTGTGTGTGTGTGTGTGTGTGTGTGTGTGTGTGTGTGTGTGTGTGTGTGTGTGTGTGTGTGTGTGTGTGTGTGTGTGACTCTGTCACAAATGGCGATCAGCAATTTTTGGACCTTACCTTTTCCAACTCAGCGACTTTGTGTTTGTGCACACGCGTGTTTGTGTCTATAGAGTGAACACCTGTCTATCAGTGTAATGCTCTATTCCATTAGTGATCCAATTATGTTTGTTCAGCTCATTTCTTCAGAGGCTGCAATCATCAGTGTTTTTGTTGCCTGACAAATTATTTAATGGGCATGCATACTGTCATACACTCCCTCCCTCCCTGCCTCCCTCCCTGCTTGCCTGCCTGGCTGCCTCACTGCCTGCCTCCCCCCCTCCCTCCCTCCCTCTCTCCCTCCCTCCCCCCCTCCCTCCCTCCCTCCCTCCCTCCCTCTCTCCCTCCCTCCCTCCCTCCTTCTCTCTCTCGCTCCCTCCCTCTCTCCCTCCCTCCCTCCCTCTCTCCCTCCCTCTCTCGCTCCCTCTCTCCCTCCCTCCTTCTCTCCCCCTCCCTCCCTCCCTCCCTCCCTCTCTCCCTCCCTCCCTCCCTCCTTCTCTCCCTCCCTCCCTCCCTCCCTCCCTCGCTCCCTCTCTCCCTCCCTCCTTCTCTCCCTCCCTCCCTCCCTCCCTCTCCCCCTCCCTCCCTCCCTCTCTCCCTCCCTCCCTCCCTCTCTCCCTCCCTCCCTCCTTCTCTCCCTCCCTCCCTCCCTCTCTCCCTCCCGACTCCCTCTCTCCCTCCTTCCCTCCCTCCCTCCCTCCCTCCCTCCCTCGCTCCCTCCCTCTTTCGCTCCCTCCCTCTCTCCCTCCCTCCCTCCCTCTCTCCCTCCCTCCCTCTTTCCCTCCCGACTCCCTCCCTCCCTCTCTCGCTCCCTCCCTCTCTCCCTCCCTCCCTCTCTCCCTCCCGACTCCCTCTCTCCCTCCTTCCCTCCCTCCCTCCCTCCCTCTCTCGCTCCCTCGCTCCCTCCCTCTCTCGCTCCCTCTCTCCCTCCCTCCCTCCCTCTCTCCCTCCCTCCCCCCTCCCTCCCTCCCTCGCTGCCTCCCTCCCTCCCTGCCTCCCTCTCCCCTCCCTCCCTCCCTCGCTGCCTCCCTCCCTCCCTCTCTCCCTCCTTCCCTCCCTCGCTCTCTCCCTCTCTCCCTCTCTCCCTCTCTCCCTCCCTCCCTCCCTCCCTCCCTGCCCCCGCTCTCCCTCCAGCTCTCCCTCCATCTCTCCCTCCCTCCCTCCCTCCCTCTCTCTCTCCCTCCCCCCTCCCTCCCTCTCTCTCCTCCCTCCCTCCCTCTCTCCTTCCCTCCTTCCCTCCCTCCCTCTCTCGCTCCCTCGCTCCCTCCCTCTCTCGCTCCCTCCCTCCCTCCCTCCCTCCCTCTCTCCTGCTCTCCCTCTCTCCCTCCCTCCCTCGCTCTCTCCCTCCCTCCCTCACTCCCTGCCTTCCTCCCTCCCTGCCTCCCTCTCTCCCTCTCTCCCTCCCTCCCTCTCTCCCTCCCTCCCTCCCTCGCTCGCTCCCTCGCTCCCTCCCTCCCTCCCTCCCTCACTCACTCCCTCGCTCCCTCCCTCCCTCCCTCCCTCCCTCGCTCCCGCCCTCCCTCCCTCCCTCCCTCCCTCCCTGCCTCCCTCCCTCCCTCCCTCTCTCTCTCTCTCTCTCTCTCTCCCTCCCTCCCTCCCTCCCTCCCTCCCTGCTTCCATCCATCCTTACTTGTGTGCATGTGTGCGCTTCCTTTTGAAGACCTTTTTTTTGGGGGGGGGGGGGGGGTGGACTCAGTCAGGGTCTTAGCTTACTGTTTGTTGCAAGTTAGAATAGTAGAATAACATGCGATTTCTAAATTTGTTTGTGCATCAGCAGTTTTTCTCTTGTTATGCCAGTCACTGATAGTCATTCAATTAGCCCCCGTCAGCTAACGTTTATAGATTGGTAAGTTAGTCTAGCAGCCAGTTATCTAAACTTAGTAATCATGGCCGAATTACCGGCCGGGGAGCCCATTGATTTTGTTAGTCAGTCTCATTCAAATACTGTATCATATTAAAACCTGCAAAATCAGTAGAATTGCATAAAATGTGTTATACAATTGCAAAATCTTCTCTACGCCCCATGGCAAAATGTGTATAATTACACTAAATTAATTCTAAAACGCACATGTGGGTATGCAGACCCGTGAGCAACTGCGGTCCCTCATATTGAGTACAGATTTGTTGTGGCCCCCACACCTGTAACGCTTGTTCTCCTCCTCTTCGTCCGAAGAGGAGGAGTAGGGATCAGACCAAAATGCAGCGGGTTTTGAAAACATAATGAATTTATTAAACGACGAAGACGAAGACAAAACAACACTTGGAATGATACAAAATAACAAAACGAACGAAGACAGACCTGAAATAGAGAACTTACATATAACACGAAGAACGCACGGACAGGTATAGACTACAAACAAAACGCTACAGTCCCGTGTGGTACGAACATACATACAAACACGGAAGACAACCACCCACAAACAAACAGTGTGCACAGCCTACCTTTATATGGTTCCCAATCAGAGGAAACGTCAAACACCTGTCTCTGATTGAGAACCATATAAGGCTAATTACCAATGACCTAAACATAGAAACACAAAACATAGAAGGCCCACCCCAACTCACGCCCTGACCAACTAAACACATACAAAAATAACAGAAAACCGGTCAGGAACGTGACAACCCCCCTCAAAGTGGCCAAACCTGTCTTACAACCTGAATTCAAAATTGATTAAATATTTTTTTCTCTCACCCATTTACACACAATACCCCATAATGACAAAGTGAAAACATGTTTTAAGATATTTTTGCTCATTTATTGAGAAGGAAATACAGAAATATCAAATGTACATGAGTATTAACACCCAAGTCAATACATGTTAGAATCACCTCTGGCAGCTATTACAGTCTTTGCACACCTGGATTGTAAAATATTTGCCCATTATCCTTTAAAAAAATTCTAGACAACCATTTCTAAGTAATGCCATAGATTTTCATGCAGATTTAAGTCCAAAACTGTAACTTGGTCACTCAGAAACATTCTTCTTGGTAAGTAACTCCAGTGTAGATTTGGCCTTGAGCTTTAGGTAACTGTCCTGCTGAACGATGAATTAATTATTATTTATTTTTTTATTTCACCTTTAGTTAACCAGGTAGGCTAGTTGAGAACAAGTTCTCATTTACAACTGCGACCTGGCCAAGATTGTCACGCGGGACTAGGTGAGCGAAAGAACCAGACGCAGAGAGAGAGAGCCGCTTGGGGAAAATATTCCTAATTTTTACTCTTAACAAAAAACGGAATAAGCCCGAACATCCATGGCGTAGTGAAAACACTTGCCAAACACCCAACATACACACACGTAACAAAAACAATCCCGCACAAAACAAGGGCGGGTCAAACTCCTAATTATAGGGAAGCTCATTACCAAACAAAAACAACAGGTGCAACTAATAAGACAAAACAAACAGACAAACGAAAAAGGGATCGGTGGCGGCTAGTAGGACGGTGACGACGACCGCCGAGCACCGCCCGAACAGGCAGGGGAGTCAACTTCGGCGGAAGTCGTGACAGTACCCCCCTCCTGACGCGCGGCTCCCGCAGCGCGCCGCCACCGGCCTCGAGGACGACCCGCCGGGCGATCCGGGTGGAGGCGGTGGAAGTCTCTCAGTAGAGTAGGATCTAAAATGTCCCCCACCGGAACCCAACATCTCTCCTCCGGACCGTACTCCTCCCAGTCCACGAGGTACTGTAGGCCCCTCACCCGGCGTCTCGAGTCCAGAATGGCACGTACTGTGTACGCCGGGGACCCCTCGATCTCCAGAGGGGGTGGAGGGACCTCAGGCCCCTCACCTTCTTGCAGGGGACCAGCCACCACCGGCCTGAGGAGAGACACATGAAACGAGGGGTTAATACGGTAATACCTAGGGAGTTGTAACCTATAACACACCTAGTTTATTCTCCTCAGGACTTTAAACGGCCCCACACACTGCGGCCCCAGCTTCCGACAGGGCAGGCGGAGAGGCAGGTTTCGGGTCGAGAGCCAGACCCTGTCCCCCGGTGTGAACACGGGGGCCTCACTGCGGTGCTGGTCAGCGCTCCTCTTCTGCCGTTGTCCTGCTAACTTTAGCGATTCCTGGACGGCTTTCCAGGTGTCCTTGGAGCGCTGTACCCATTCCTCTACCGCAGGAGCCTCGGCCTGACTCTGGTGCCATGGGGCCAAGACCGGCTGGTAACCTAACACACACTCAAACGGGGACATGTTCGTTGAGGAGTGGCGGAGGGAGTTCTGAGCGAGCTCAGCCCAAGGAACATACCTTGCCCACTCACCAGGCCGGTCCCGGCAATATGACCGCAGAAACCTGCCCACATCCTGGTTTACGCGCTCCACCTGCCCATTACTCTCGGGGTGAAAACCCGAGGTCAAGCTGACCGAGACCCCCAGTCTTTCCATAAACCCCCTCCAAACTCTGGACGTGAATTGGGGGCCCCGATCAGACACGATGTCCTCAGGCACCCCATAGTGCCGGAAGACATGGGTAAACAAGGCCTCCGCAGTCTGCAGGGCCGTAGGGAGACCGGGCAACGGGATGAGACGGCAGGACTTAGAAAACCGAACCACAACGACCAAAATCGTAGTACTTCCCTGGGACGGGGGAAGATCGGTAAGAAAGTCCACCGATAAATGTGTCCACGGCCGTTGTGGAACGGGGAGGGGCTGTAACTTCCCTCTAGGCAAGTGCCGAGGAGCACGGCCCCGACCCCCGCCTCGGACGCGTCTACCTCCACTATGAACGCTAAAGAGGGGTCCGGATGCGCCAACACGGGCACATTGGTAAACAGCTCCTTCAGACGACTGAAAGCTCTGTCCGCCTCTGCTGACCAACGCAAGCGCACCGGTCCTCCCTTCAGCAGTGAGGTAATGGGAGCAGCCACCTGACCAAAACCCCGGCTAAACCTCCGGTAGTAATTGGCAAACCCTAAAAACCGCTGCACCTTTTTCACCGTGGTCGGAGTCGGCCAATTACGCACGGCTGTAACGCGGTCATCCTCCATCACCAACCCGTAGGTGGAAATACGATAACCCAGGAAGGAAACGGCCTGTTTGAAGAACTCACATTTCTCCGCCTTGCAATACAGGTCATGCTCCAGCAGTCGCCCCAGTACCTTACGCACCAGAGACACATGCGCCGCGCGAGTGGCAGAGTAGATCAAGATGTCATCAATGTACACTACCACTCCCTGCCCGAGCAGGTCTCGGAGAATCACATCTACGAAGGATTGAAAGACAGCTGGAGCATTTTTCAACCCATATGGCATGACGCGGTACTCATAATGGCCAGATGTAGTACTAAATGCGGTTTTTATTTATTTATTTTTCCGTTATTTTACCAGGTAAGTTGACTGAGAACACGTTCTCATTTGCAGCAACGACCTGGGGAATAGTTACAGGGGAGAGGAGGGGGATGAATGAGCCAATTGTAAACTGGGGATTGTTAGGTGACCATGATGGTTTGAGGGCCAGATTGGGAATTTAGCCAGGACACCGGGGTTAACACCCCTACTCTTACGATAAGTGCCATGGGATCTTTAATGACCTCAGAGAGTCAGGACACCCGTTTAATGTCCCATCCGAAAGACGGCACCCTACACAGGGCAGTGTCCCCAATCACTGCCCTGGGGCATTGGGATATTTTTTAGACCAGAGGAAAGAGTGCCTCCTACTGGCCCTCCAACACCACTTCCAGCAGCATCTGGTCTCCCATCCAGGGACTGACCAGGACCAACCCTGCTTAGCTTCAGAAGCAAGCCTGCAGTGGTATGCAGGGTGGTATGCTGCTGGCTGTTTTCCACTCATCTCCTCCCCGGATACGCACCAGATTATACGCACTCCTCAGGTCCAATTTTGTGAAGAAGCGTGCCCCGTGAAATGATTCCACCGCCGTAGCGATGAGAGGTAGTGGGTAACTAAACCCCACTGTGATGGAATTTAGACCTCGATAATCCATGCACGGGCGTAAACCGCCATCCTTCACAAAAAAGAAGCTCGAGGAGACAGGTGATGTGGAGGGCCGAATGTATCCCTGTCCCAGTGATTCAGTAACATATGTCTCCATAGCCGCTGTCTCCTCCTGGGACAAAGGATACACGTGACTCCTAGGAAGTGCAGCGTTCTCCAGGAGGTTTATCGCGCAGTCCCCTCGTCGATGGGGTGGTAATTGGGTCGCCTTCTTTTTACTGAAGGCGATAGCCAAATCGGCATATTCAGAGGGAATGCGCACGGTGGAAACCTGGTCTGGACTCTCCACCGTCTCCACCGTAGTCGCACAAACGGCAACTCCTATACACCTGCCTGAACACTCCTCTGACCACCCCTTAAGAGCCCCCTGTTGCCAGGAAATCACTGGTTGTGCTTAGCTAGCCAGGGAATTCCCAACACCACTGGAAACACCACTGGAAACGCAGGTGAGTCGATAAGGAACAGACTAATCTGCTCCTTATGACTACCCTGCGTTACCATGTCCAGTGGCCTCCCTAACCATTCCTGACCCTAATGATCGGCTATCTAAGGAGTGCACGGGGAAAGGTAGGTCTAACGACACAAGGGGAATCCCTAGCCTTAATGCGAGCCCCCGATCAATGAAATTCCCAGCTGCGCCTGAATCGACTAGCGCCTTATGCTGTAGAGAGGGAGAAAACCCGGGGAAATAGGTTAACACATACATATGACTGACAGGAAGCTCTGGGTAAGTCTGGTGCTGACTCACCTGGGGTGATCGAGTAGTGTTCCGCCTGCCCTCCCGACTCCCAGAAGAGTTCCTCCAGCACCGGTCGACCGTGTGCCCTCGCCGACCACAACTGGTGCAGGAGGACACTCCTCCTCCGGTCCCCCTTGATGCTGCCCCCCCCCCCCCCTAACTCCATAGGGATAGGAGCAGGAGGGCTGGGAGGTGGAAACGACAGGACCTGTTCCGAACGTCCGCGGGCAGCCAGCAGGTTGTCGAGACGGATGGCCATGTCGATAAGTTCGTCCAGCGTGAGTGTGGTATCCCGACACGCTAGCTCCCTGCGGACGCCCTCCCTAAGGCTACATCGGAAATGGTCTATTAAGGCCCTGTCGTTCCACCCTGCTCCTGCAGCCAAGGTCCTGAACTCCAGGGCAAAGTCCTGTAAGCTCCTCGTCTCCTGACGCAGGTGGAACAGACGTTCACCCGCCGCACGACCCTCTGGTGGGTGGTCAAACACAGCTCGGAATCGGCGGGTGAACTCAGGGTAATGATCCCTCGCCGAGTCTGGCCCATTCCACACTGCGTTGGCCCTTTCAAGAGCTCGTCCAGTCAAACAGGAGACGAGGGCGCTCACGCTCTCCTCTCCGGAGGGAGTAGGACGAACGGTCGCCAGGTAAAGCTCCAGCTGGAGAAGAAACCCCTGACACCCGGCCGCCGTTCCATCATACTCCCGTGGGAGCGCCAGCCGAAGAGCCCCGGAGCCGGATGCTGTAACAGGAACAGGAGGTGTTGGAAGAGGGGGTGCTGGAGATGAGGTGGGAAGGCCACTCCTCTCCCATCGATCCATCCTCTCCATCATTTGGTCCATAGCCGACCCAATTCTGTGGAGAACACTGGTGTTATGGAGGACCCTTTCCTCCATCGATGGGAGAGGAGACGCGGCTGCTCCTGCTGATTCCATTTTCAAAGGTGCGGGATTCTGTCACGCGGGACTAGGTGAGCGAAAGAACCAGACGCAGAGAGAGAGAGCCGCTTGGGAAAAATATTCCTAATTTTTTACTCTTAACAAAAAACGGAATAAGCCCGAACATCCAGGGCGCAGTGAAAACACTTTCCAAACACCCAACATACACACACGTAACAAAAACAATCCCGCACAAAACAAGGGCGGGTCAAACTCCTAATTATAGGGAAGCTCATTACGAAACAAAAACAACAGGTGCAACTAATAAGACAAAACAAACAAACAAACGAAAAAGGGATTGGTGGCGGCTAGTAGGACGGTGACGACGACCGCCGAGCACCGCCCGAACAGGCAGGGGAGTCAACTTCAGCGGAAGTCGTGACAAAGATAAAGCAAAGCAGTGCGACACACAAACAACACAGAGTTACACATGGAATTAACAAGCATATAGTCAATAGTACAATAGAAAAAAGAACGTCTATATACAGTGTGTGCAAATGGCGTGAGGAGGTAAGGCAATAAATAGGCCATAGCAGCAAGTAATTACAATATAGCAAATTAACACTGGAGTGATAGATGTGCAGATGATGATGTGCAAGTAGAAATACTGGTGTGCAAAATAGCTGAAAAGTAAATAAAAACAATATGGGGATGAGGTAGGTAGATTGGATGGGCTATTTACAGATGGGCTATGTACAGGTGCATCGATCGGTTAGCTGCTTGGATAGCTGATGTTTAAAGTTAGTGAGGGAAATATAAGTCTCCAGCTTCAGCAATTTTTGCAATTCATTCCAGTCATTGGCAGCAGAGAACTGGAAGGAAAGGCGACCAAATGAGGTGTTGGCTTAGGGGATGACCAGTGAGATATACCTGCTGGAGGGCAAGCTGTGGGTGGGTGTTGTTACCGTGACCAGTGAGCTGAGATAATGCGGAGCTTTACCTAGCAAAGACTTATAGATGACATGGAGCCAGTGGGTCTGGCGACGAATATGTAGCGATGGCCAGCCGACTAGAGCATACAGGTCACAGTGTGGGTGGTATATGGGGCTTTGGTGACAAAACGGATGTCGCTGTGATAGACTGCATCCAGTTTGCTGAGTAGAGTTTTGAAGGCTATTTTGTAAATGACATCGCCGAAGTCAAGGATTGGTAGGATAGTCCGTTTTACGAGGGTATGTTTGGCGGCATGAGTAAAGGAGGCTTTGTTGCGAAATAGAAAGCCTTTTCTAGATTACATTTTGGATCGGAGATGTTTAATATAAGTCTGGAAGGAGAGTTTACAGTCTAACCAAACAGCTAGGTATTTGTAGTTGTCCACATATTCTAAGTCAGAACCGTCCAGAGTAGTGATGCTAGTCGGTCGGGCGGGTGCGGGCAGCGAACGGTTGAAAAGCATGCATTTAGTTTTACTAGCGTTTAAGAGCAGTAGGAGGCCACGGAAGGAGTGTTGAATGGCATTGAAGCTCGTTTGGAGGTTTGTTAACACAGTGTCCAAAGAAGAGCCAAATGTATACAGAATGGTGTCGTCTGCGTAGTGGATCAGGAAATCACCCGCAGCAAGAGCGACATCGTTGATATATACAGAGAAAATAGCCGGCCCAAGAATTGAACCCTGTGGTACCCCCATAGAGACTATCAGAAGTCTGGACAACAAGCCCTCCAAGTTGACACACTGAACTCTGTCTGAGAAGTAGTTGGTGAACCAGGGGAGGCAGTCATTTGAGAAACCAAGGCTATTGAGTCTGCCGATAAGATTGCGGTGATTGACAGAGTCGAAAGCCTTTGCCAGGTCAATGAAGATGGCTGCACAGTACAATCTTTTATCGATGGCGGTTATGAAATCATTTAGTACCTTGAGCGTGGCTGAGGTGCACCCGTGACCAGCTCAGAACCCAGATTGCACAGCGGAGAAGGTACGGTGGGATTCGAAATGGTCAGTGATCTGTTTATTAAATTGGCTTTCGAAGACTTTAAAAAGGCAGGGCAGGATGGATTTAGGTCTATAACAGTTTGGGTCTAGAGTGTCACCCCCTTTGAAGAGGGGGATGACCGCGGCAGCTTTCCAATCTTTAGGGATCTCGGACGATATGAAAGAGAGGTTGAACAGACTGGTAATAGGGGTTGCAACAATGGTGGCAGATAATTTTAGAAACCTCTCCCAGTGTCTGGTGGAATGCAGCCTCACCCAGGTTTTCCGCTAGGATTTTGCCTGTGCTTAGCTCCATCCCGATTCGTTTTTATCCTGAAAAACTCCCCAGTCCTTAATGATTACAAGCATACCCATGATATGATGCAGCCACCATTATGCTTGAAAATATGGAGAGTTGGACTCAGAAATGTGTTTTTCCTCAAATATAACACTTTGTAATCAGGACAAAAAGTTTATTACTTTGCCACATTTTTTGTCACGATCGTGTGGCGCATTAACGGACCAAAATGCAGCTTTTGGAAAATAAGCCATCTTCTTTTATTTTAAAAGATGACAAAAAATAAACACGAAACACTTTAACAAAACAACAAAACGACCGTGAAGCTACAAACGTTGTGCACAAACATACAGGCTACAAACGTTCTACATAGACAATTACCCACAACCAATGAGAGCCTATGGCTACCCTAAATAAGGCTCCCAATCAGAGACAACCGAAATCAGCTGTCTCTAATTGGGAACTCATTCAGGCCACCATAGACTCTCCTAGACAACTAAACATACATAGAAAACACTAGACACCTGTACTCCACACAAACCCATATACTATACAACAACCCATAACCCCTTTACCATATAAACACCCAACACCAACAAAACATAAACATTCCCCATGTCACACCCTGACCTAACTAAAATAATCAAGAAAACAAAGAATACTAAGGCCAGGGCGTGACATTTTTGCAGTATTACTTATTGCAAACAGGTTGCATGTTTTGGAATATTTTTTATTCTGTACAGGCTTCCTTCTTTTCACTCAGTCAATTAGGTTAGTATTGTGGTGGAACTACAATGTTGTTGAACCATCCTCAGATTTCTCCTCACAGCCATTCAACTCTGTAAATGTTTTAAAGTCACCGTTGGCCTCATGGTGAAATCCCTGAGCGGTTTCCTTCCTCTCCGTCATCTGCGTTAGGAAAGATGCCAGTATCTTTGTAGTGACTGGGTGTATTGATTCACCATCCAAAGTGTAATTAATAACTACACCATATTCAAAGGGACATTAAAGGTCAGATTGTTGTATTTTTACCGATCTACTGTCATGCTGGTATAAAGGATTCGGGAGACAGGCGCAGGAATGCGTAATAGTTTTTTTTATTAAGCCCAAATTACGGCGTGCCGTGTGAAGGCACGGGGACGAAGACCAAACAAACACGTAACAAAACACAGGGTAGAAACCCTAAACAAGAGAGCGAGGAGTACCTCAAATAAATAACACACGTGCACAATGATTAATTGTTATGAATTTTATGATTAATGACTAAATGATGCATACATTTAACGTAGAACTATAACTAACAGAATTCTACCCTGTCTCTGTATAATGATAAATAATGTTTGTCCATAAGAAAGAGGTACTGTTAGCAGGCAAGGAACTGTGGCAGACAACTTGTGACCACTGTGGAACTGATAACAGGGAAGGAAGTGTCCCCACCCAGGGAGGGGAGAAACCTTGGGCTTGCAGTAGATTGTGTAACATGTTGTAGGATGTGATAAGCAATGTATGAAGACTTGTAAACTATATTGTCATTGTCTTAGAGGAGGAGGGACAGTTATGACGAAATGAGAGGTATATAAACCAATGTACATGTAAGGATGGGCAGAGCTCTCGTAAATAAACATTCTGACTATTGTAGACTGGCCTCTGTCTGTTTCATTTCAACAAGAACCTTACAAATTCTTAGTAACAGACCGAGTAGTTTAATTGAAGTTCAGTTTATGAACATTGAGAACATAATTCTCTTAACATTAATACACCGGACGAGACCACAATGGCGCGAAAGCCTAAACACACAGCACAGGTACGCACCAACAGACATTGTAACAATAATCAACAGGACACTGGTAAACCAAGGGCACACTTATTCCCCTGAACAAGTTAGTTAACCCACTGTTCCTAGGCCGTCATTGAAAATAAGAATTTGTTCTTAGCTGACTTGCCTAGTTCAATAAAGGTAAAATATATATTTTTATAAAAATACAATTACTAATCACTGGGAATCGGGGCCAGGAGTCACGCCCTGACCGTAGATTGCTTTGTATGTTTCTATTTTTTGTTTGGTCAGGGTGTGATGTGGGTGGGCATTCTATGTTTGTATATCTAGGTTTTGTATTTCTATGTTTTGGCCTGGTATGGTTCCCAATCAGAGGCAGCTGTCTATAGTTGTCTCTGATTGAGAACCATACTTAGGTAGCCTGTTTACCCACTGTTAGTTGTGGGTGGTTATTTTCTGTTTAGTGTTTGTATCACCTGTCAGAACTGTTTCGGTTATTCCTTTTGTTATTTTGTATTTAGTGTTCAGTTTCGAATAAATAATATGAACACGTTGCACCTTGGTCCTCACCTTCTTCCGATGAATGCCGTTACACCAGGTGTGCGTAATGAAAGTTCTAGAGGGATCCGTGACATCTACCAATAGGTGCCCTTCTTGGCGAGGAATTGGAAAACCTCCCTGGTCTTTATGGTTGAATCTGTGTTTGAAATTCAGTGCTCTACTAAGATACCTTTCAGATACCTGTATCTGTGGGGTACAGTGATGAGGTAGTCATTCAAAAATCAGTTGAACATTATTATTGCACAGAGTGGGTCCATGCAACTTATTATGTGACTTGTTAAGCACATTTTTACTCCTGAAATATTGTGGCTTCATATAAGAAAAGGGGTTGAATACTTTTTGACTCAAGACAATCAGCTTTTCTTTTTTAATGATTTTGTAAAACGTATAATTACACTTTGACATTATGGGGTATTTATTGTGAGTAAGCCAGTGACACAAAAAAATCTAAATTCAATCAATTCAAAATTCAGGCTGTTACACAACAAAATGTGCAAAAAGTCAAGGGGTGTGAGTACTTTCTGAAAGCACTGTACATTACCAACGCTTAAGTGGTGGTTAATTAAGCCTAAACTCTTCACTGGTACACAGCTTTGTATTAACTGTAGTTTTGAGTCAGTTCCCATACAATTTACACACTGGTAGAGGTTGTGGGATTAATTGATGGACAGAGATGCTTTCCTTGTGTGAATGAGTCATCTTGTGATTTTCTCTCTTATCAGATTTCCACCTCCTCCATCCCTCTCTCTGGTTTTTCTCTCTCTCTCTCTCAACCTCCCTCCCTCTCTCTCTCTATCTCTCAACCTCCCTCCCTCCCTCCCTCTCTCTCTCTCTCTCTCTCTCTCAACCTCCCTCCCTCCCCCTCTCTCTCTCTCTCTCTCTCCCTCTCTTTATTGATTTCTCTCTCTGTCTGGGATTTCTGTTCTGCGCTGTCAGCCTTGACTTAGCTCTAGACATTATATATACACACACACATGGATGCACACACACACGTACACACTGCACACAAAATAATCAGTATGTGTTTTTGTGAGTCTGTGTCTTTATGTGTACATGTGTGTGGTGTAGGTGTGTATTTATGTGTACATGTGGGTGTGTCTTTATGTGTACATGTGAGTGGTGTGGGTGTGTATTTATGTGTACATGTGGGTGGTGTGGGTGTGTATTTATGTGTACATGTGGGTGGTGTGGGTGTGTATTTATGTGTACATGTGGGTGTGTACTTATGTGTGCATGTGGGTTGGTGTGGGTGTGTACTTATGTGTACATGTGGGTTGGTGTGGGTGTGTACTTATGTGTACATGTGGGTTGGTGTGGGTGTGTATTTATGTGTACATGTGGGTTGGTGTGGGTGTGTATTTATGTGTACATGTGGGTTGGTGTGGGTGTGTATTTATGTGTACATGTGGGTTGGTGTGGGTGTGTATTTATGTGTACATGTGGGTTGGTGTGGGTGTGTATTTATGTGTACATGTGGGTTGGTGTGGGTATGTATTTTTCAGCATGTGGGTGAATATGAATAGGTGTGTGCATCCGAATATGTGTGTATTTATGTGTACATGTGGGTGGTGTGGGTGTGTATTTTTCAGCATGTGGGTGAGTGTGACTATGAATATGTGTGTGCGTCCATTTGCATGCTAGTGTATTTCCTTGTGCCCACATTCGTCAGTGTAACTATCAATGGTGTTTGTTTTTTCCGGATCCTTTCCACTATCTTAATTAGTATAGCTTTAATTAAAGCTTCATCCCTACGTTCCATGTTCCTTCTTCTTGCATCTCATTGTGTTTATCAGTGTAATTACTGAACGCTGTGTATCCACTTCAGCCTGTGAGATCACTGCTTTAATAGAGTCTATTTACCATACTGTATGGACTGGGCTGGCTCTGCAGTACACATGGAAAGTAACATCAACACTATGGGGAAAGAGAGAGAGGGAGAGGGGGAGGATAAAGGGGTGTAGATACCAAGAGAATGAGATACTGAGAGACCAAGAGAGACCCTCCCCCTCTCTAGCTCTCTCTCTTTCAATGAAATTACATTTCAATTCAAGGGGTTTTATTGGCATGGGAAACATATGTTTACATTGCTAAAGCAAGTGAAATGGATAAACAAAAAGTGAAATAAACAAAAAGTGAACGGTAAATATTATACTCACAGAAGTTCCAAAATAATAGAGACATAATCTGAGGGAAATATGTGTCTCTAGGTCATTCATTTGGCAGGTTAGGAAGCTCAGTTTCCACGTAATTCTGTGGGCAGTGGGCACATCTTTCTCTCTCTCATTCCCTCAGAGGTTAATGATGATTGAAGGGTAAATAATTAGCATGTGTTTTAATATGTGCACCACCAAACAGAGCTGTCCAATCAGTCATCAGCCCTGACAGGCCTTGTCCAATCAGATTAGCTGCTGCCGGTTGCCCTGGCCTCCATGCCTCCTGTGTGTACCTGTCACTCCTATTGCATTTTGGGTAGGACCAGAAAAGCTAATTCTCCAGAGCCAGATATTTCTCACTTCCCTAAGGTTAGGATTAAGGATATGCTAGCTAGCCATAGCTACATTAGCTTAGTTTTGCTAAGCTTAGACTACTTTATCACTGCCTACCATTGACTATGTACATATCCAGCGTGCGACAGAGCTGCAGGAGTTGTGACCCGTTTTTGTTGGTTATGTTGACATAGTTGTGCCTAGGGGGGCATATGGGGGAGGGAATGCTGTCACCTGCAGGCAGGTGTTTTTCCCCCTGTGTGCTGAGGGTGTCAGATTCTTGTTCGGTTCTGGCATTTAGGTCACCACAGACTAGTACATGTCCCTGGGCCTGAAAATGATTGATTTCCCCCTCCAGGATGGAGAAGCTGTCTTCATTAAATTATGGGGATTCTAGTGGGGGATATAGGTAGCACACAGGATTACATTTATCTCTGTTAAGATAATTTCCTTTTGAATTTCTAGCCAACTGTAAAATGTTCCTGTTTTGATTAATTTAATGAAGTGAGTTAGGTCTGCTCTTTACCAAATTAGCATACCCCCAGAGTCCCTTCCCTGTTTCACACCTGGTAGTTTGGTGGATGGGACTACCAGCTCTCTGTAACCTAGAGGGCAACCAGTGGGTCTGTCTCCTCTATACCAGGTTTCTTGCAGGATGACAATGTCTGTATTACCGATTTCTTTGATGAAGTCCAGGTTCCTGCTCTTTAGGCCAAAGGCAGATAACCTCAGGCCTTGGATATTCTAGGATGAGATAGTGAAGGCTTTGTGTTCCATAAAGTGTCCAATGTTGTTGGTTGTGTGGTTTGGCCTCAGGCCAGTAAGTGTGAGCAGAGCCTGCTGAGCATCTGGTACATGCCATTGGCTTGGGCTAGTGTAAGAGTGGGGGTTGGGCCTGTTTGCCCGCTCACGGCCTGGGAGTATGTGTGACTTCCATGTTGATGCCCTCTTTGCGGGGGTGGGGTGCTTGGGGTTGGCAGGAGGGGCATAGGTCTGATCTGAGGGGGCCTAAATGGGGTGTGGGCATGGTTGACTTGGGGTGGTGTTGATTGGTTGGGGTGGGGGTGTGTTTGTGGCTGGTGGTGTTGTGGTCTGGATGTAAGTCCTCTCGGTGTGGGTCCTCTATGTTTAGGTCCAGGGGGGGTCCAGCAGGTCTGGGTGAGTGTCTTGCTGGTCTGGGCGGGGTGTCTATTGATCTGTTGCTCCTGTGTGAAGTGTTGGGGCTACGTTTGAGAGCGATGTCCTTTAGAGTCCGGGCGAAGGTGGGCACTGCTGCCTTGTTTAGGTGGACCTGGTCATAGAGGCTGTTCAAGTCCAGGGTGAAGTGGTGGGCCAGGAAAACATTTGGTTTTGAGGCACAGTCATGGGAAATACTTAAGTTTACCCGCTGTATGGTAGCAGGGTGGAAGTCAATTTGTGGTAGCAGGGTGGAGACCTGACAGAGACCCACTTGTGCATTGGGGAAAGTAGAAGAAGCTTTTTCAATCACTCCCTTCAGTGCTGTGGCCACCCCTTCCTGCTGTGCTCTCAGGTCGTTTGTGCCTGTGTGTATTGTTATGTGGATGGGTGACCCTAGTTGGTCCTCAGGCAGAAGGTCTAGGCTACGCTGGGTGTTTGGACACCAGAGTTTAGACACACTGTGTTTGGGAAAAAGTATTTTTTCTTGTATATATTACTCATTTGAGTCCATGAGGAGTACAATCTGTGTCTTGTGTTAACCTATAAAAACTGTCCAATACAGTTTAAACAGAGACTTAGTGCACCTTACCTAAGTACTCTTACCAGCCTGATTGTTCCCCCTGGTTCTGGTAGATAAATAAAGCCTCTATGTCAATGTCTTTTATCTGCTTCAATGATAAGTGTTTGTTAGAGAGATAGAGAGGGATGAAGGTAGAATGAGATGGAGGGATGAAGGAGGGGATCCCCAGGCGTTTAAGGGATTTAAAGGGAGAGCCCCTTACACACTCCTTAAATCACACAGGAGATTAGATCAAGTGTGTGTGTGTCTGTGTTAGCACGCGTGAGCGTGTACACACACGTTCATCTGTGCGTGACAGTTAACAGAAAGGGGTTTGATCTGCTGGTAAGATAACTGTGCGCGCATGCCAACATGTGTGTGTGTGTGCAAGTGTGTGTGTGTTGTGTGACCACATCATAAACAACACACAACCACATCCCACACACAAACACATTTCACACACACACACACACACACACACACACTTAACCAGTGCACTATTTGATCAATCGCTAGCGTTCATGTCTCTCACAACACACTTTCAGAAGAAAAAGACAACAAAAATGTAAAAAATGAAGAAAAATGACCCGAAAACATGAAAGCTGTTAAAGTTGTCTTTGAGTCCTGAAGACAGGTCTCTCTAAGCAGAGTCATATTTTCACCGCACCCATGACTTCTCGAATTCTGTTCCCCCAACAATGACATCTAAGCAAAGCTTAGCAATGAGCTTTGCAAAGCTAAGCTGCAAAAAATATATAATTAGAGTTGGATAAATGTAGATACATTTGGGTTTTTTTGCGCAAAGGACTTATACAGGATACTAACCTCATTAAAACATTAAAACATTCAATCCAAATCAAAATTCCATACCTAAAACCTTGATTTTGGCCAAAATTGACTATTACTACTAACGACTATCAACAAAAAACTTCTAACAAACCAAAACCTGCAGAGGAAACACAGCGGAACCTGAAAATACCATCCAACACAAAACTGAGTGAGTAATATTCAGTCTGAAACTACTTCTTGAGCCAAAAAGTAAAATACAATAATATCTAAGTAATTATATCTAAGTAAATAAGTATACTAAGCTACCAAACTGCTAGGACAGAACGGACCTGGCGGCAAGTGTGAAGTCAAATGTGTGAATACTCTTGAGCCCAACAATAGCAGGAGAGTTTCACAGCCCCACCCACCCAAATGCAGAGGCCTTTGAAGCCCCCATGGCTTATCCCTGTCCAGAGGTTATTAGAATACAGTACCCCATGGATATTAAAAATAACACTGCAAGGAATAAGTACAAAAAAAAGCTCCTCAAGGACAATCCAGAGACAATATTTGGTGTTTTCTACCAAGAGAGTAACATAAGCAACTTCATTTTCCACACAAACCACCCTCTGGCTTGGCAC
This sequence comes from Salvelinus fontinalis, assembly GCF_029448725.1. Taxonomy (NCBI): domain Eukaryota; kingdom Metazoa; phylum Chordata; class Actinopteri; order Salmoniformes; family Salmonidae; genus Salvelinus; species Salvelinus fontinalis. The sequence goes on from NC_074689.1 coordinate 20,387,856, forward strand.
AGTGCTATAAGAGCACACTACCCTTATGTCAAGAGAGAGGGCATTGTCCCAGGGTGGAAACTCAGAATAATAGACATTGAGGAAATTGAAACAACCTCTGTAAACGTGTACAAGTCTGGGACAGTAATGGTGCAGGGCATCCTCATGCAGTTCCAGCAGGTCTTTTACAGGATCATAGAGAGAGCACAGCAGGAAAAGCTCTCTCCCGGTGACGATTCCCCCATCCTGAGTGAGTCTGATCACACCTCTTCAAACTGTCCTGTAGACGAGGATAGTCACCCCCCCCCTGGCACTGAACACATCCAGGTCCCACAACTGCACTGCTCCTGCATCATTGAGAGAGATAAATTCACAGAGCTGGAGAGAGACATGGTGGAGCTCAGAGAGCTAGTCCCCCAATCCAGACAGAACAAACCCACAAAACAGATCAGCACAACAACAACTTATGACTGCCCCAGCATAGAAAGTGACAGATTAGAAAGACACTGGTATACTGTATGCGTCTTTCAGACACAGGTAACTCAGATATCGCATTGCCTCGCTTTGAGCTCATAAAAGAAAACATGTATCTTGTTTCCTACTAAGAGTAGTAGGCCTACTCTCAACAGTCTGTGCAACATGTCCGCCTGACTTTATCTTAGGAGGTTTGTCATTACCTTCACTCCCATGTTAAACGCAGAGTATGTAGGTTTGTGAGGGGTAATTGGACTTTTTAATTATGTGAGATCATGGTTAGAAAAGATCTCAATTAATATTTTGTCATATTCCCAGAGTCCTAATTATGCCCTTCCCAAAACAACACACTCAAGCTTTAATAACGTTGCCTACTCAAGTTGAGTAATTACAAAAAAATATATATTATTGTCACGATCGTCCATGGGTGAGAGAGAGGACCAAGGCGCAGCGTGTGCAAAATATATTCTCTTTTATTGAGAGAAGGGAAAAACACGAAACGAACACTGAATACAAACTAAACAAAACAACCGTGAAGCTAAGTGACGTAAGTGCATTGACAAGCAACAAACGTTCAACATAGACAATTACCCACAAAACCCCAATGCCTATGACTGCCTTAAATATGGCTCTCAATCAGAGACAATGAACCACAGCTGCCTCTAATTGAGAACCAATCTAGGCAGCCATAGACATACAAACACCTAGACAAGACACTGACCCCTTTACCATACAAAAAGCCCTAGATAATACAAAAACACATACCTTCCCCATGTCACACCCTGACCTTACTAAAAAACATAAAGAAAACAAAGAATATTAAGGCCAGGGCGTGACAATTATGAATGTTTTATTGAACCTTTATTTAACTAGGCAAGTCAGTTAAGAACAAATTCTTATTTACAATGACGGCCTGCCCCGGCCAAACCTGGACGACGCTGGGCCAAAATGTGCGCCGCCCTATGGGACTCCCAATCACGGCCTGATGTGATACAGGCTGGATCCGAACCAGGGACTGTAGAGAAGCCAGAGTAAATGCTAGACATTTCCAAACATTCAGAGTAGCATTCCTTCCTCAACAATATGTCAATTTCAGTGCAAACTGGATCATTTTCAAACACTTAAAGCGTAAAACACAAAAAAAGAGTAAACTCCAGTGACAAACCAAACTTACTTGAGCAGGTCACAATTGACAAAAATAAATTAAATGTTTGCCCAGGAGGAACTAGCCTATAGCTGTTCAAAGTCCATTATCTTCCTGAGCAGAGTACAGACATGTACATTAATTGTGTCTCTTCTTCTCCACTACCTTTCCGCTTTTCTTGCTGACGACCTCTGCTGTGGCGGTCAACGAGCCAGTGGATGGATTGATTCCAGCAAAACTGTGAAAACAAAGTGCACACCCAGACAAAATTGTAGAAAGATGATTAGGTCCCCTGATGTCTTCAAAAGTGTCTGAAGTGTTCTGCATGACCTCTGTACATTGTCCCCAGTTCAAATAATGGCTTCGCATTATGTGTTTATGCTCTGACAAAGGAGCCTTTCAAACGTATCAACATATCTTGATTCAATTAACCTGACAAACCAAGCTGTGATACAAAATGCCTCAGTTTATAGCCCCCGCAAGGCAATTCTACCAAGGATGAAGCATATTTTTGTTTACTTTTGGATGAACTCCAGGGTGTGTGAAGCTTCCTCCTTGGTACTGCAGATTGAAGGTGTAGAATGAGGCAAATAAAGCTGCCAGCGCTGCCACAAAGTTGGAGTGGACTGACATCACAACCTCCTTCTCCATGCTTATTATCCATTTGGCAGCAGTCATTGTGTCACCTGAAATCAGATCACATTTATGTTTCACAATGGCCTCTGTGAAACATTGCTATTGTAAGGCCCTGTCTAAAAACAATTACTCACACAGAAAGTCTTATTGGATACAATACCTTGAACAATCAGTCTTGGTGAGTCCCGCAGTGGAATTGATCACTCCACATCTGTGGCTGTGGCTGACACCTGTCGTGTCTGTGACTGTCATTAAATGTAAAGACTGTTATTTTATCAAATCAATTAGTTATGTGTAATTATTATTACGTGATTAAACTAATCATGTAAACTTTAATTAACTAGGAAGTCGGGGCACCACGGGAAAATGTTTGTAGAGTCTCTATTTCCCGAATCGACTGTTCAAATATGTTCATATCTTATCAAAACAGTTGCTTATTAATGAATTGTACCTCATCAGTTCTCATTACTGAACGTCGCAAACCCTAGCCTCCATAATGAATCAGCAATGTACAAATTGGCTTAATTATTTATTTACTAACTAACTAATCAAATCACAGAAATACATAAACAAAGAATATAGTTATTGGTTACTAACACAATGCATTGATAAGTCCCTAGTGGGCTAAACCGGTATGGTGGCTTGGTAGACAATGGAAAGGGGTGGGGACAGATAAAATCGTGAAAGACAAAATGGATTCACTACACACAGTTGATAATTCTATTCATGGAAATGCTAATCCTTTGCACATGAACGGCTGCTCATTTGAAAATAATTGCAATGTATATATTTACGCCCGTACTGTATGTCATTGTTGTCTTCTCTGGTGGATTCGCCGGTCCATCTGCTAGAGAGTCAGTTCATCAGAGAGTCTCTGGTTAACTTCCCCAGAAGTTACAAAGTCTTTCGTAGTTGTCGCTTTCTCAGCGGCTCTGGATAGTGTCTGTTGTATTGTATACGTCAGCCGTACAGATGGTCGTTGCGTAGAATAGATGCTTCCGCGGTTGTCGGTATTCTCGTACTAGATTTACGTAATTTCCAGCTGCAGACTAGTAATTTTACGTCTAGAATTTCCTCTTATTCTGTAGTGATTGATAGTCTCAGAGTTTAACCATTTCCAGCCATGTAGCCAACACTACACGCTGTCTGGTCTCCTGGGCCTGTAGAGTTGTAGTTCTTAACCATTTCAACATATAGCGTCAGCTCTATGTTTTCTAGTCTAATGTAAATTTTGTCAGGAGTGGGTTTTATACACTTCTGAGAAAAGAGCGGTGCATGACGCCAACGAAGTGTCTATGCTCACGTGGGCGGGGCCACTGATTTGGTTAACTTTATATGAAAACCCATATTTTCTCATTTAGAAGGTTAACATCACATTACATCTTTTCACAAATAGTTTCATGTTTTATCATATGCATTTGACAATATTTAGATGTAAACCCCATAATTAAGAAGTGTACACAACCAAAGACACAGTAATGAGTGTTTCCTGTCCCTCATGAGATCACCAAATGAAACACACTCGTAACGACTGTCCCTTAAGTGTCCACGGACCACTCAAACATTCTCAAAAATATAAATATTGTTTAATTATTCAAACTTTAGATGTCCAAGGGTCTCTCTGTGTTCCACAGTTTACATTCCAACCTCGAACACAGAGGCAGCGTATTTTATGACCGCCATAAAACAGTCGACTTCCCGCTCTCCCAGAGCAAGCTGTAGAGTGGACCCATTGTAACCTGATCCTTCAGATCGTCACAGGAGAGTTATGACACAAATATATAAGATATACAGGATATAAAAGATATAAGATATATTTTATATATCTTATATAAGATATGAACGATATCATGAGCTGCGAGAGTTGTCCTCTGTCACCTCCTGCCAGCCCTTCTCTGGAATAAAGCTGCTCCATTTCCTTACACTTTGCCTCCAAAGTTTCTTACGTTTCTTCTTTGGGAAAGTCCGGCTGCCATCTTACACAGCCGTATTTGTCAGTTGGGCCTCTTGCACTGATTACAGTCAATGAGCCTGAGAGTGTTTTTCTCTTTCTTAGCCATACCATAGGATTATCACAATTCTTATGCTCAATGCATGTTTTCATCTGATTTAAGAGGGATCCATAGCCACTCCCAATTGTTGTGCCATCTCTCATTGTATCAGCGAAGCCTTTCTGGTACTGTTGTATCATCTTCTTGGCTATTGTACAGCAATCTGCTCTGGTCGGATTAGGCTCAATAACTCTCATTGCATCTACTTTCATTCTTACCATCTCTCTTCGTTCTCCCGTGGTTGGCCGTGTACCTCTAGCGATGGCTGATCTCAGGTTCATGGACATTTTCCCCCAAGGGACAGTGAAGTTCTCCAGCCAGATGTCCAGGTCTACAGTACTGGTCGTACTGGTTGTTGACAGGGTTGTGCTGGATGTGGATTATGACTGTGAAGGGGACGGGCTTGATGACTCAAATGTTGATGTATCCTTGATGGCACCAGCTGTGGAACTCCTTGCTTGTCCTGGAAGTAAAATAATTGCTCAACTCAGAAATCTAAAGTAATACAATTCCAAACATTTCCTCTCAACTGTACAGTACTTGTACATCTTTTAGCCAAATGTAATACCTTCAAATCTCCATGCATTTAGCTGCTTCCGGCATTGTCTTGGTCTGGTGTGCTCCTGTAGGTCTTCTTCTTAAAGAAATTGAAGGTCTGGCTTTCCCTCTACTCCCACACTTGCTAGCTTGTCCAGGAGGGATAAAGTGTCTGCTCTTGCAAATCTGGTAGCACAGACAATACTGCCTCTCTTATCTCCTCTCCTAGCGGTTTTATGGCTCTACAACAAAGGGAAAGAATGATGAAAGATCATCATTGATTTGCCAAATACCTTGTACTCCACTAAGGGGTAATAATCAACAAGGCCTTCATGCTTAATGCAGATAAAGTTTGAGTCTTGGTCTACTCCTGTTAGGCAGTGAATACCTCAATCAACTAGCTGCCCAGCCTGCTGCCTCATTAAAACAGAATAAACAGAAGAGTAGCAATGGACCAGGATCAACTTCATCTCACCCATTTCCAATCCATCCTCATCTTTCCCCATCACAACATACATTCCCTTTCTGTACTTTGTGCTTTTGACAGTGATATCATTTAAAACAACTGTGTTATATAAATGTGAAGTGAAATGCAGCGACTGAATCCTCAATCTTCTTGTTGTAATCAGTGGCATAAAAGTCAGTTCCCTTTTCTACTTGAATGAGAGGCGGAAATAAACTGCCATCACTTAAATAGGCTTGGAACAGTTGGTGTCTCTCTGCTAGAGTCCCACGTAGATTGTTAAAGTTGTGCAATTTCCGTACACACTGCTTGAAGTAAGTATACGTACTCTCGAACCTCAACGTACAGAGACAAATAAGTGGCCCGAACCTAATGATAAGCTCTGGGTAATGGCAGAGATAATGGTGCATTGGCTTGAGGGGTTTGCCAGGAAAATTCTCAGCTCTGAAATTGGTATATTCATCAATAAGGACTTGAAGACACCTGGTCAGCAGTAATGGCTGATGCACATACTGTATGTATCCGACCACTTGTCTTTGGAGCTAAATCAACTGCCGTACACCACTATCTGGTACATTTTTTATTCGATCTCCTACTAAGAGGGGGAGTACTCTCAACAGACACCAGTTTTGTACAGTATATCCACTTACAGTTGAAGTCGGAAGTTTACATACACCTTAGCCAAATACATTTAAACTCAGTTTTTTACAATTCCTGACATTTAATCCTAGTGTCTTAGGTCATTTAGGATGAGCACTTTATTTTAAGCATGTGAAATGTCAGAATAATAGTAGAGAGAATTATTTATTTCAGCTTTTATTTCTTTCATCACATTCCCAGTGGGTCAGAAGTGTACATACACTCAATTAGTATTTGGTAGCATTGCCTTTAAATTGTTTAACTTGGGTCAAACGTTTCAGGTAGCCTTCCACAAGCTTCCCACAATAAGTTGAGTGAATTTTGGCCCATTCCTCCTGACAGAGCTGGTGCAACTGAGTCAGGTGTGTAGGCCTCCTTGCTCGCACAAGCTTTCAAAGATCTGCCCACAAATCTTCTATAGGATTGAGGTCAGGGCTTTGTGATGGCCACTCCAATACCTTGACTTTGTTGTCCTTAAGCCATTTTGCCACAATTTTGGAAGTTTGCTTGGGGTCATTGTCCATTTGGAAGATCCATTTGTGACCAAGCTTTAACTTCCTGACTGATGTCTTGAGATGTTGCTTCAATATATCCACATAATTTTCCTCCCTCATGATGCCATCTATTTTGTGAAGTGCACCAGTCCCTCCTGCAGCAAAGCACCCCCACAACATGATGCTGCCACCCCCGTGCTTCACCGTTGGGATAGTGTTCCTCGGCTTGCAAGCCTCCCCCTTTTCCTCCAAACATAACAATGGTCATTATGACCAAACAGTTCTATTTTTGTTTCATCAGACGAGAGGACACTTCTCCAAAAAGTACAATCTTTGTACCCATGTGCAGTTGCAAACCGTAGTCTGGCTTTTTTATGGTGGTTTTGGAGCAGTGGCTTCTTCCTTGCTGAGCGGCCTTTCAGATTATATCGATTATAGGACTCGTTTTACTGTGGATATAGATACTTTTGTACCTGTTTCCTCCAGCATCTTCACAAGGTCCTTTGCTGTTGTTCTGGGATTGATTTACACTTTTCTTACCAAAGTACTTTCATCTCTAGGAGACAGACCACGTCTCCTTCCTGAGCGGTAGGACGGCTGCGTGGTCCCATGGTGTTTATACTTGCGTACTATTGTTTGTACAGATGAACATGGTATCTTCAGGCGTTTTGAAATTGCTCCCAAGGATGAACCAAACTTGTGGAGGTCTACAAAAACAAATATTGTCTGATTTCTTTTGATTTTCTCATGATGCCAAGCAAAGAGGCACTGAGTTTGAAGGTAGGCCTTGAAATACATCCACAGGTACACCTCCAATTGACTCAAATGATGTCAATTAGCCTATCAGAAGCTTCAAACACCATGACATAATTTCTGGAATTTTCCAAGCTGTTTAAAGGCACAGTCAACTTAGTGTATGTAAACTTCTGACCCACAGTAATTGGGATACAGTGAATTATAAGTGAAATAATTTGTCTGTAAACAATTGTTGGAAAAATGACTTGTGTCATGCACAAAGTAGATGTCCTAACCGACTTGCCAAAACTATAGTTTGTTAACATGAAATTTGTGGAGTGGTTGAAAAATGAGTTTTAATGTCTCCAACCTAAGTGTATGTAAACTTCCGACTTCAACTGTAGCTTCTCACTGCCAGGGCTTATCTCAGGAGGTTAGTCATTACCATCACTCCGAGGGTATTTAAATTGGCTGATGCATCTGTTCAATTCTAAACATGTAAAGTGTTTCTCTTGATTGACCAAATGATTAATGAACAGTGCAAGGTCAAAAGAGACAATGCCCTTTAAGTGATCATGACCAAGGCAAGGAGGCAGTCCAGGCTGGCAAACATAGAAGTATCTAAACTCATAAAATAGAGAATCAAATTTGACACCACATGCACTGTCCTTGTCATTAGCTTCTATGTACTGTACAGTACATCTTTTTTATAGGACTGGGAAGTTCTTGTTGAACAAGTTGACAGTGGAATAGACTCAAATGTTGCTCTGTCAATGTCACAATATCGCAATATGTACTCCGGCTAAGATTTTCCACAAAGCCCCCGATACTGTTAGATCCCAGATTATCTCTAGCTATGGCACATAAAGCACCTCTCAAAACACATCCATCTGCTAAAACAATACCACCATCCTTTAGCTCCTTAATATATCTTAGCAATGGGTAAAGAACTAATTCCTATCCAAAATCTTGCTCTCTGCACAGAAGGACTAGTTGCATGTGATCAATATTTGACCTGTTATAAGCCAAAATGTCACATAGAGTAAGATAGAAAGCAAGCACCTTGTGTTTCTTTTCCCTGATCCCAAAGGATTTGCAACCTCAAATGCATATTGATATAGTATTAAGGCTAAAGATGATGCTTCTGTTTTAAGTAAAACTTTGTCTGCAATATACTGTACATCCCGCATATCTTGAAAGATTTCCTTATCAGAGATGTGAGTGTGTGCTTTCTCATACTGTGTCTTGAATGTCCCTGACTCAAAAAGGGCACTGAGTGTTTTATTTAAAGGGACACACTGGGCAAAGCACTCTTTCCCAGATTCATTAGTTCCTAAATACAAGGGCACAGGTTCAACATAATTGAAAGTGTTTTTAAAGATAGTCTTCTGACACTAATCTGTTTGTAAAGAACCGTTATAGGCCTTGAGAAGATCCTCCTTTTGGAGCTCTTGAATTACGTTTTGATATCCTTCTCAGGAATGCCAAGTACACCCAATTTATACTTTCGCTTTGAAAGAAGATGTGATTGACTAAGGTCATGAATATCTTGAAATTCTTCAATAATAGACTGAATGACAGAGGCAGGTAACAATAACTTTGCCTGAAGCTTTAAATAAAACAGTGTAAGATTTTTTTAAAAGAGAGCTTCATCAACACTGCAAATGATCCTCCAAATGAGAAATAAATTCAGTCAAATGTAAACATCTGAACTGACAAATGTCTATTGGGCAAATACAAAATTTGTCTGCTGGTTGAAATTGTGCACTTTTCACAGATCTTTGATATCCCTTGTGATCTCTGTATAACATGCTGACCAAACCGGACGCGTGTGTACGTCCTTGTGCGCATGTTGATTTTGTTCACCCACACCAGAAGCGATCAGGACACGCAGGTTGAAATATCAAAACAAACTCTGAACCAATTATATTAATTTGGGGACAGGTCAAAAGGCATTAAACATTTATGGCAACTTAGCTAGCTAGCTTGCTGTTGCTATCTTATTTGTCCTGGGATATAAACATTGGGTTGTTATTTTACCTGAAATGCACAAGGTCCTCTACTCCGACAATTAATACACAGATAAAACTGTAAACCGAATTAGTTTCTCGTCATCTCTCCTCCTTTCTTCAGGCTTCTTTTTCTTCTTTGGACTTTATATGCCGGTTGGCAACCAACTTTACAGCATTACTACAACCGACCCGAGTGTGGACCTAAGTTCATCTTTCAATCATCCACGTGGGTATATGCCTCTAAAAACCAATGAGGAGATGGGAGAGGCCGGACTTGCAGCACGTTGAGCGTCACAAATAGAACTAATGTCTATTTTAGCCCCTGGCCACACAGACGCTCGCTGAGGCGCGTGAGCAGTGTGGGTGCAATGATTAAATAACATGTACAGTTGAAGTCGGAAATGTACATACCCCCTAGCCAAATACATTTAAACTCAGTTTTTCACAATACCTGACATTTAGTTCTCCTACAATTTCCTGTCTTAGGTCAGTTAGAATCACCACTTTATTTTAAGAATGTGAAATGTCAGAATAATAGTAGAGAGTGATTTATTTCAGCTTTTAATTGCTTCATCACATTCCCAGTGGGTCAGAAGTTTACATACACTCAATTAGTATTTGGTAGCATTGGCTTTAAATTGTTTAACTTGGGTCAAACGTTTCAGGTAGCCTTCCACAAGCTTCCCACAATAAGTTGGGTGAATTTTGGCCCATTCCTCCTGACAGAAATGGTGTAACTGATTCAGGTTTGTAGGCCTCCTTGCTGGCACACACTTTTTCAGTTCTGCCCACAAATTTTCTAAAGGATTGAGGTCAGGGCTTTGTGATGACCACTCCAATACCTTGACTTCGTTGTCCTTAAGCCATTTTGCCACAATTTTGGAAGTATGCTTGGGGTCATTGTCCATTTGAAAGACCCATTTGCGACCAAGCTTGAACTTCCTGACTGATGTCTTTAGATGTTGCTTCAATATATGCACATAATTTCCCTGCCTCATGATGCCATCTATTTTGTGAAGTGCACCAGTCCCTCCTGCAGCAAAGCACCCACACAACATGATGCTGCCACCCCGGTGCTTCACTGTCAGGTTGGTGTTCTTCGGCTTGCAAGCCTCCCCCTTTTTTCTCCAAACATAATGATGGTCATTATGGCCTAACAGTTCTATTTTTGTTTCATCAGACCAGAGGACATTTCTCTGGTCTGATGAAAAAGTACAATCTTTGTCCCCATGTGCAGTTGCAAACCGTATTCTGGCTCCTTTATGGCGTTTTTTTGAGCAGTGGCCTCTTCCTTGCTGAGCGGCCTTTCAGATTATGTCGATTATAGGACTCGTTTTACTGTGGATATAGATACTTTTGTACCTGTTTCCTCCAGCATCTTCACAAGGTCCTTTGCTGTTGTTCTGGGATTGATTTGCACTTTTTGCACCAAAGTACGTTCATCTCTAGGAGACAGAACGCGTCTCCTTCCTGAGTGGTATAATGGCTGCGTGGTCCCATGGTGTTTATACTTGCGTACTATTGTTTGTACCGATGAACGTTGTACCTTCAAACTTTTGGAAATTGCTCCCATGCATGAACCAGACTTGTGGAGGTCTACAATTTTTTTCTGAGGTCTTGGCTGATTTCTTTTGATTTTCTCATGATGTCAAGCAAAGAGGCACTGAGTTTGAAGGTAGGCCTTGAAATACATCCACAGGTACACCTCTAATAGACTCAAATAATGTCAATTAGCCTATCAAAAGCTTCTAAAGCCATGACAACATTTTCTGGAATTTTCCAAGCTGTTTAAAGGCAACGTCAACTTAGTGTATGTAAACTACTGTCCTACTGGAATTGTGATACAGTGAATTATAACTGAAATAATCTATGTCTGTGAACAATTGTTGGAAAAATTACTTGTGTCATGCACAAAGTAGATGTCCTAACCGACTTGCCAAAACTATAGTTTGTTAACAAGAAATTTGTGGAGTGGTTGAAAAGCGAGTTTTAATGACTCCAACCTAAGTGTATGTAAACTTCAGACTTCAGCTGTATGTGTACATTTATTTTGCAAGGCTCACTCACTCACTCACATGACGCCAGCGGTGTGGTCAGCATGTAAGTGAGACTCAAAGGCAGTAAATTGCCTGAATGCACGGGAACATTTTGGGCACACCACAATTTAAATAGCAATTGGGTGAATTTCTATCAATTTTAATGTGCTGTCTGAATGATACTACTGTATTTGATTCATACACGATTTACACTGAAACATTTTAACTGTGTAAGGTTGATTCTGGATAATAATAAAAATGTAAATAAATCAGCTGTCTCAGTTCAAGCTGCAGTAGCCTGTCCTTATTTCTAGAATCCAAATCCACAAAATACAAGTTATATAAACAATTCAATTCAAGCTAACATTTGTGGCTGAGAATAGTTCACCTAAATTCACCTCAAATGACAGCTATAATGCAGCTAGCTCGCCAATGAACAGACAGATTGATTACACATTCGAACCATCAAGCCATAACTGAAAATACATCTAGAAATTATTCCATCTTGATTCAAACAACGTTCCAACATTTAGCTAAGGGAGCACACATCTAGCTTTTAGCTCACGTGCAAAGAATATTTGGGGATAACAGAACATGGAATAGGCTATTAATTATAACAGTTTTGGACAGATGGCTCGCAGAGGCACTTGATGTGTTCAAATCGATTCACGGGCTCCCGATGCAAAATGTTCTCTCAAAATTAAACAAATTTCATGTAGCCTACTGACCGCAATTGCAGATATTCGCTTCCATCATGAGACTGCCCGGGCATGTGGAAAGCGCGATGTGCCCAAATGGTCAATTGTTTAAAATAGGCTATGTGATTCTGTAGGTTATTTTACATCGGGTGCCGTGTCCTAGTGAGAAGTCGTCTTCTCATTGTATGGCTGATGAATGTGAAATATGATTTAACCCACTTGATGGCTGCTTCAGTGTAGGGGTCTTGTACAAGAATTCACCCGAAAAGACAGGTTAATACCTTAATCCAATCCTGTATTTTGTTTGCGTAACATGTACTGTAAAATTCACTGTTACAAACTGTAATCGTTCGACGACCCAAGATGCATTGCAGTCTACATCATTAAATTGTTAATGGATAAAACAGGGAATTACTGTGCGTTTTCACTGTAGAAAACTACATCAATTTGTTACAGTGCAACCAAATCATGAGAAAACTAAAAGATAATTGACACATTGGAAATCATTTACAAAAAACAGAGCAAACTAGACTGCTATTTGGCCCTAAACAGATAGTACACAGTGGCAGAATACCTAACCATTGTGACTGACCCAAAATTAAGGAAATCTTTGACTATGTACAGACTCAGTGAGCTTAGCCTTGCAATTGAGAAAGGCCGCCGAAGGCAGACCTGGCTCTCAAGAGAAGACCAGTGTGCACACTGCCCACAAAATGAGGTGGAAACTGAGATGCACTTCCTAACCTTCTGCCAAATGTATGACCATATTAGTGACACGTATTTTACACAGACCAACAAAGAATTCGAAAAACAGTTCCAATTTTGATCAACTCCCATATCTATTGGGTGAAATACCCGTGTGCAATCACAGCAGCAAGTTTTGTGAACTGTTGCCACAAGGAAAGGGCAACCGATGAAGAACAAACACCATTGTAAATACAACCGATATTTATGTTCATTTATTTTCCATTTTTACTTCAACTATTTGCACATCGTTACAACACTTAATATAGACAAAATATGACATTTGAAATGTCTTTTTTCTTTTGGAACATTTTTCAGTGTAATGTTTAATGGTAATTTTTTATGGTTTATTCCACATTTGTTTATGATCTATTTCACTTGCTTTGGCAATGTAAACATATGTTTCCCCTGCCAATAAAGCCCCTTAAATTGAATTGACAGAGCGAGAGAGAGACAGAGCGAGAAAGAGACAGAGAGAGAGAGAGAAATCGAGAGAGAGACAGAGCGAGAAAGAGACAGAGCGAGAGAGAGAGACAGAGCGAGAAAGAGGCAGAGCGAGAGAGAGACAGAGCGAGAAAGAGACAGAGCGAGAGAGAGCGAGAGAGAGACAGAGAGAGAGAGAGCGAGAGAGAGAGACAGATAGACAGAGCGAGAAAGAGACAGAGAGAGAGAGAGACAGAGCGAGAAAGAGACAGAGCGAGAGAGAGCGAGAGAGAGACAGAGAGAGAGAGAGCGAGAGAGAGAGACAGATAGACAGAGCGAGAGAGAGAGCGAGAGAGAGAGACAGATAGACAGAGAGAGAGAGACAGGGACACATTGAGAGACAGAGAGAGAAAGAGAGATAAAGTATTATAGCAGTGGTGAGCAACACAGTAGGTATTCTATCCCTCCTGTATTTCTAATTTCTCTGCATTCCACAACAACCATGTGAGAAGGATAACATAATAAAGAAAACCATTTCCTCCATAATGATGTGAGAGAAAACATTTATTTCACTTTGTCCTGCGTATCAGTGGGAGTGTTAAACCTAATGGAATAACGGTGGTGACTGGCCTCACACACCCACACAACTAACGATCTCATGGTCTTCAACCTCGGAAATAAATGTCGCCTTCGGGTACTGTGTTGTGCTGTATAATCATCTAACAATTACATGTTTTCTCATTCTCTCCCTTTCTCTCTCTATCTCCCCCCTCTTTTCCCCCCTCTCTCTTTCTCTCCACCCCCACCCCCTCTCTTTCTGCAGGGAGTTTGGATGGAGGGATCCAGAGTTACCTGAGGTGATTCAGATGCTACAGCACCAGTTCCCTTCAGTCCAGTCCAACGCTGCAGCCTACCTCCAACACCTCTGCTTCGGAGACAACAATATCAAATCAGAGGTAGCCTACCACTGTGCGTGTGTGTTCGGCAAAGACAAAGTCCTTTCTACCATTCCCAAAACCCAGTGCATCCCTCCCTCTCTTTACAAATCCCTCTAAGGCTATCTGGAATAAACTGGTGTTAGAACCCTTTAACAAACACTTCATAAATAAGCCTCCTATCACCTTGACATTGCAGTAATCTGTTACATTGTGTTATATTGTGTTGTCTGCTCTGAATCCCTCACAATCCATTTTTACAACAGCAGACAGCATTGACGTGCCTCTGCCCTGCTCGATGAAATACATTCCTGCTGTGCCGCTGTCGGTCAATAGCTGCTTCACGCTCTTATTGAAAAGTGACGATGCACATTGTAAAATGCACAAAAACACATACACACTTGCGTACACACACACGTGTGTACAAACACAGGTACAAACGTAGTCCTTTTGTGTGTTGTAGCAGTTGGAATTACCGTTGAATAGAGCAGAGACACAGTAAGAAGAAAGCTTGGTATTGACAGACAAGACAACGCTGTGATTGTCTCCACAAAGTATCAAGGGAGAGGGAGTGGGGGAGGGAGAGATGGGGAGAGGGAGAGAGAGAGTGGGGGAGAGGGACAGAGAATGGAGGAGAGGGAGAGAGAATGGGGAGAGGGAGCGAAAAGTGGAGAGGGAGAGAAAGAGGGAGAGAGAAAGAAAGAAAGAGAAGGGAGGGAGGGAGGCCGGTATTTGATTCCAGGATATGGGTTCAATTAATGCAGAGTGTGCAAAGTAATGATTAGAGTGGTGTGTGTGTGTGGGTGGGTGTAGGGCATCCGGAAGTCTAAAGTCTGGCCTTTATTGTGACTGACCACAGAGACAGTTTGGCAAATTCAGCTCAACATTATTTATAGCACGTCTACACACAAACATACACACCGCCCCCTTCTCATCTCTGTCTGGCTAAAGTTCAATCCCATCAGCTGTTTTCGTGGCTATATGATCTATCGATATCCATTTGTCCAGACGTGGCCTATAGTCAAGCTGCAGTCTCTCTCTCTCTCTCTCTCTCTCTCTCTCTCTCTCTCTCTCTCTCTCTCTCTCTCTCTCTCTCTCTCTCTCTCTCTCTCTCTCTCTCTCTCTCTCTCTCTCTCTCTCTCTCTCTCTCTCTCTCTCTCTCTCTTCTCTCTCTCTTCTCTCTCATCCCTCTTCCATCCCTGCTTACCCTCATCCTCCCCCACCAAACCTCCCTGTATTTTCTTTCTCTTCCTCCCTCCATTTTCTACATCCATTTCGCTCCTCTTTTATATCCATATCTTTCATGTTTCATTGGATAAGCCTTGTGTTTCAGAACAGCATTTTCCTTTTGTTTATTACATAAACACTAGACATTAGTTGAGGTGTACCAAAACATTTTTGATATATTCAGAGGACTGTTATTAGCATGTTTTTACCACTCCTATGTAAATGGTATATTATCAGACACTCAACAAGAAGGTCTGATTTCAATATTACTGAAACAGGATACAAGTGGGAAATATAAAGATCCAGTCCTTTTAAAAATGTGGACTCCCTTTACACTTCAGTGTTGTGATGCAAAAATTCTAGCAAAATGTATAGCGCATAGTATTAAAAAAGTATTGTCGGACATTATTAATTCTAATCAGACACGTTTTTTACATGGACTATACATTGGTGATAATATAAGGCAAGTACTGGAAACAATAGAACACTATGAAAAATCTGTGAAACCAGGCCTGGTATTCATACCTAACTTTGAAAACGATAAAGTACAGCTGGAGAATATCTTATAAAATGGCTTAAAATCATGTATAGTAACCCTAGGTGTAAAATAGTAAATAATGGCTACTTCTCAGAAAGTTTTAAGCTGTCAAGTGGAGTAAAACAAGGTTGTCCACTATCGGCATATCTATTTATTATGGCCATCGAAATGTTAGCTATTAAAGTCAGATCCAAGAATAATATCAAGGGATTAGAAATACAGGGCTTAAAAACAAAAGGTGTCATTGTACGCTGATGATTCATGAAAAAAAATAGATAAGATCTTACTACTATGGAAAGGTAAATACCTTTTTATTTGTGTAAAAATCACCCTGATTAACTCTTTAGTCATATCCCAGTTTACCCATTTGCTTATGGTCTTGCCTACACCTAGCGAACAGTTTAGAAAATGATATGAGAAAAATAATATTCTATTTATTTGGAACAGCAAGCCAGACAAAATTAAATACGCCTATTTATATAATGAATATTAATTCGGAGGGCAGAAATGATTAAATATTAAAGCATTAAACATCTCACTAAAGGCTTCAGTAATACAAAAGTTATACTTATATCCGAACTGGTTCTCTAGCAAATTAGTAAGAATGGCTCACCTCATGTTCAAGAAAGGTCTTTTTCCCTTTATTCAGTTTACAAACTCTCACTTTCAGTTATTTGAAAAGGAAATCATCTCCCAAATATCGCTATTTTTAAAACTCCGACATAGAAAGTTGTTTGCAATTTCAATTAATCCACCAGATGGTACGGGTGTGTATGGGAGGCGAAGTCAGGTGCAGGAGAGCAGAGTAGAGTTAACAGGTGCACTTATATTCCAATCAATAAATAAGCACAAAATGACATCCAAGTGCTCAAAACACAGAACATGTACAAAAGTCTAGCACGTGAACATACCCACATAACAATAAACAATTACACACGAAGACATGGAGAGGAACAGAGGACTAAATACATGCAGTGTGATTAGATAATGAAAACCAGGTGTGTATGGAACAAGACAAAACTAATAGAAATATGCCAAATGGAGCGGCGATGGCTAGAAAGCCAGTGACGTCGCTCGCCGAACGCCGCCCGAACAAGGAGAGGAGCCGACCTCGATGGAAGTCTTGACACCAGAAATGACAGAACAAATATTGTGGTTAAACTCAAATATACTAATTGATTAAAAATATATATATATATATTTTTAAAGGTATTAACTTCGTAAATGATATCATAAGTAGGACTGGTGTAGTTATGTCATACATGCAGCTAATAAAAACATATGGAAATGTCTGCTCTACCCAAAATTACAAACAACTCATTTCAGCATGACCGCAAAAATGGAAGAGAGAAAAAGTTAGTAACTGCATTAAAGAGCAGAATTGGTTAAAGAAAATTGTGATAAATAATAAAGTATACCAGGTTCATTTAAAGACCAAAAATTGACAGCCGTGCCATATAGATAATAGTTATAGCAAAATAGTTGGGAAGAGATTTTTGACGTACAGATTCCATGGCACATGGTTTATGAACTGATACACAAAACAAGGCCGGATTCAAAACTTAGAATTCTTCAATTTGAATTATTATACAGAATTCTCGCAACCAACAGAATGTTATTTATATGGGGGATACAACCTGCCCAGCTCTGCAGATTTTGCTGCGAAGAGGCAGAATCATTAGATTATTTGATATGGTACTGTCCATATCTACAGTTGAAGTCGGAAGTTTACAAACACTTAGGTTGGAGTCATTAAAACTCGTTTTTCAACCACTCCACACATTTCTTGTTAACAAACTATAGTTTTGGCAAGTCACTTCCGATAGGAAGCTTCCGATAGGCTAATTGACATAATTTGAGTCAATTGGAGGTGTACCTGTGGATGTATTTCAAGGCCTACCTTCAAACTCAGTGCCTCTGATTGACATCTTGGGAAAATCAGAAGAAATCAGCCAAGACCTCAGAAAATAATTGTAGACCTCCACAACTCTGGTTCATCCTTAGGAGCAATTTCCAAACGCCTGAAGGTACCACGTTCATCTGTAAAAACAATAGTACTCAAGTATAAACACCATGGGACCACACAGCTGTCATACCTCTCAGGAAGAAGACACGTTCTGTCTCCTAGAGATGAATGTACTTTGGTGCGAAAAGTGCAAGTGAATCCCAGAACAACAGCAAAGGACCTTGTGAAGATGCTGGAGGAAACAGGTCCAATAGTATCTAAATCCACAGTAAAACAAGTCCTATATCAACATAATCTGTAAGGCCGCTCAGCAAGTAAGAAGCCACTGCTCCAAAACCACCATATAAAATGGACTCAGTTGTGGAAACGCTGCTGGCAGCGTAATCTAATACAGCAGAGAGTTCCTACTACAATGCAACTCAAACATGAACGGCATGTGTATCCCAATGGCTTAATCCCTGATTGTCTGCAAGTGGTTTACAAGCCCAAATGCAAACGTGGAAAATGCAGGGTAATCTGACAGAGACTAGTGTCGCTGTATTGTCAATTTGTTGTCTGCTGTATTTAAACATATGCATGATACTGCAACAAAATCTTTGTGTGTGTAATGTACAGATCTGTAACAAAGGCTCACACACATGGCTATGAACAGGGCCACACTTTCCACACATTCCCAGTTTGGCGTTCCTGTCATGGTCTCTCGTATCCCGAAGCCAGACGATCACATTTCCCACAATTCCCACTCCACCCCTGCCAAGAAGCTGTAGCTAACACGAACTACTAGCGGTAAATGTAGTGCAGTAGCTATGCCCGCCATGCAACCGCAGGCCACAAACAAATCAATCCACAGAATAATCACCTTTATATACTGGTCCTAGGTATGGAGGCAATGCACTATCTATGTGGATTATTAGATCATCAAGAGTATTGTCCTATTAGTGACTGTACGTGTCACGGGGGGGGGGGGGGGGGTAGAAGAGAGGCTAGGAGACGGGAGAGGAGAGAGGAAATGATAGGAGAGAGGAGAGGGGAGATGATAGGAGAGGAAGATGAGCGAAGCGAGGAGAGGAGAGGGATGTTTTTGAGTGTCAATGTATGTGGTTTGTTTAGTATTCAGTTCAGTGTTAATCCGGCTTAATTGAAAAGATAACTGAAATTAATTTGGAGCGATAAACTTCTGCAATGTCGTCAAACAGCTCTTCTAACCTTTCCTTGCCCCTTCTCTCCTCTCTGCCTTTCTTTCTCTCTCTCCCTGACTGTTTTCCCTTCACCCTCACTCTCACTCTCCTTCTTAACTCTTTCATTCCCTTCTCACTCCCTTTCTACCTTTTCCTCTCTCTCTCTCTCTGTTTCTGTCTCTCCCTCTGTGTAGTGATGCTATCTAAGGTTTATGTGTAGAAGGTTCAGGTCAAGAACAGAGCGAAGCCTTTAAAAGAGAAAGGCACTTGTAATCTGGGCCAGCAGCTCTTTAAAGCAGGGAATAGGAACACTATTTATACTAAACAAAAATATAAATGCAGCATGTAAAGTGTTGGTCCCATATTTCATGAGCTGAAATAAAAGATCCCAGAAATTATGCACAGAAAGCTTATTTTCTCACATTTTGTGCACAAATTTGTTTAGGATCTAAGACACGCGCACGCACTCACACACATACACACACACAAACACACAACTCCAAATATTCACCAGTTGGTTGTTAAGGACATATAAATGTTTCTACGGTTAATGACCTCCTGTGAACCACTACCGAGATCTAGGATCATTATAACTCCCTGATGACTGGTTGGAACCCTCCTTTCTCTCTGCTCATTGGCCCCCTGATGGTTCCAGAAGGCCCTGTAGTGAAACAGTGGGGGAAGGCTATGTCTGTAACACCAGCGGGGGAAGGTTAGGATTGTAACTCCTGGAGGGCGAGACTGCTGGAAAAACAGTTTGAAGTTCTTGTCTGTCTCATCTCCCTGGAAATCACTGAGTGTACATGATTAAAATTTACATGTTGAGGTTTAATTTCGTATTGTATTTTTTAAATAATTTTTTTTATTTAACGGGTAGATCAGCTTTAATATTGCAGATAGATTGTGGGTTCTATCAATATAATTGTCTGCATCATTTTCAGTCCCCTTATATATTTTTTCTTATTTTTTTAAATATATTTTCCTTTATTATTATTTTCCCCTTCCGCCTACCACGCCTCCCCTAATTTTTTTTATTTGTTAACAGTTTGATTTAATAGTTTGACTAGTAGTTTTCAAACTCAACAGTTTTTTCGAATCGATCACAGCAAGTGGTTATTTTCTTCAATGTAGCCCATCTGTGTGCCGCTGAGGCATTTGCTTGGGAAGCCAACACGTAACACGTAACCTTGCTTGAAGACGTGTTGGCTTCCCAAGCAAATGCCTCAGCGGCACACAGATGGGCTACATTGAAGAAAATAACCACTTGCTGTGATCGATTGGAAAAAACTGTTGAGTTTGAAAACTACTAGTCAAACTATACAAATACAATACAATCACCACTATTTCTCTCTCTATTTCTCTCTCTCTCTCTCTCTCTCTCTCTGTCTGATTCATCATCAGATTCGTCGTCAGGGTGGGATCCAGCTGCTGGTAGACCTGTTGGACCAGCGTATGAGTGAGGTCCACCGCAGTGCCTGTGGAGCCTTGAGGAACCTGGTCTATGGCAAGGCCAACGACGACAACAAGATCACCCTGAAGAACTTTGGGGGCATACCTGCCCTGGTACGCCTGCTACGCAAGACTGGAGACGTGGAGATACGAGAACTGGTCACAGGTACAGGACACATATGACACACACACACACATACACGTACACACACTGACACCTCTAAATTCCAGAAGACAGTGATAACTGTTTTCAATGGTTTAATTACTCATAAGTCCAGACTTATTCACTAGCAGGAGAACATAGCTGGTCAATAGAGAAAATAATTTGAAAAAAAGCAGGATCAATGAATTCAATGGTTTCACACTTCTAGCATTCCATCCGAATTCTCAGACCCTCATTGTCCACGGACAGACAAAGTCTCAACTGTCTTTGAGAGCACACACTGAAATATTAACACAAACCACAGTGCTTCTCTCTGTGACGCTGGGAACAAACCCCCTCACTAGTCAACAAATATGAGAAACAAACAACTCCCACACACTGAACACACGTCTGTTTCGCTACCTTCAGTCTTTTCTGAGGATTTTTCTCTCTGCCAGATATGATTTTTTTTTGGCCTTGGTATCTCTGTGAGATTGCAGTTTTTACAACAGTCATGTTTCTTTAGCCCCTTAGGTGAGAACAGTGAGAACATCAGTGTGTGTTGGTTTGGTGTGGAGCATTAGAAGAAGAAGGCTTCTAAGACAGGCTAGCCAAGGAGAGATCCTGAAAGACTACACTGCTCAAAAAAATAAAGGGAACACTTAAACAACACAATGTAACTCCAAGTCAATCACACTTCTGTGAAATCAAACTGTCCACTTAGGAAGCAACACTGATTGACAATACATTTCACATGCTGTTGTGCAAATGGAATAGACAAAAAGGTGGAAATTATAGGCTAGACACCCCCAAAAAAGGAGTGATTCTGCAGGTGGTGACCACAGACCACTTCTCAGTTCCTATGCTTCCTGGCTGATGTTTTGGTCACTTTTGAATGCTGGCGGTGCTCTCACTCTAGTGGTAGCATGAGACAGAGTCTACAACCCACACAAGTGGCTCAGGTAGTGCAGTTCATCCAGGATAGCACATTAATGCGAACTGTGGCAAAAAGGTTTGCTGTGTCTGTCAGCGTAGTGTCCAGAGCATGCAGGCGCTACCAGGAGACAGGCCAGTACATCAGGAGACGTGGAGGAGGCCGTAGGAGGGCAACAACCCAGCAGCAGGACCGCTACCTCCGCCTTTGTGCAAGGAGGTGCACTGCCAGAGCCCTGTAAAATGACCTCCAGCAGGCCACAAATGTGCATGTGTCAGCATATGGTCTCACAAGGGGTCTGAGGATCTCATCTCGGTACCTATTGGCAGTCAGGCTTCTGACCGTTTGAGCAGACACATGCACATTTGTGGCCTGCTGGAGGTCATTTTGCAGGGCTCTGGCAGTGCACCTCCTTGCACAAAGGCGGAGGTAGCGGTCCTGCTGCTGGGTTGTTGCCCTCCTACGGCCTCCTCCACGTCTCCTGATGTACTGGCCTGTTTCCTGGTAGCGCCTGCATGCTCTGGACACTACGCTGACAGACACAGCAAACCTTTTTGCCACAGTTCGCATTGATGTGCTATCCTGGATGAACTGCACTACCTGAGCAACTTGTGTGGGTTGTAGACTCCGTCTACCACTAGAGTGAGAGCACCGCCAGCATTCAAAAGTGACCAAAACATCAGCCAGGAAGCATAGGAACTGAGGAGTGGTCTGTGGTCACCACCTGCAGAATCACTCCTGTTTTGGGGGGTGTCTTGCAAATTGCCTATAATTTCCACCTTTTGTCTATTCCATTTGCACAACAGCATGTGAAATTTATTGTCAATCAGTGTTGCTTCCTAAGTGGACAGTTTGATTTCACAGAAGTGTGATTGACTTGGAGTTACATTGTGTTGTTTAAGTGTTCCCTTTATTTTTTTGAGCAGTGTATTTTACATCAGGCTATATCAACATCTAGGGACCTTAATCCAATCTTTCGTGTGTGTGTGTGTGTGTGTGTGTGTGTGTGTGTGTGTGTGTGTGTGTGTGTGGGTGTGGGTGTGTGTGTGTGTGTGTGTGTGTGTGTGTGTGTGTGTGTGTGTGTGTGTGTGTGTGGGTGTGTGTGGGTGTGTGTGTGTGTGTGTGTGTGTGTGTGTGTGTGTGTGTGTGTGTGTGTGTGTGTGTGTGTGTGTGTGTGTGAACGTTCATGCGTGTTTATCTCAGATGGGAGGGGCCAGACATACTTGGTCCTAGCCCATCTGTGACTAGTGATTAGCCTTGTGAATGGGCGTTGAGAAGCCTATCAGCTAATCCGATGGAGCGGGTACCCCTGCCTAAATTGGCCGCACTTTGGGCTGGCAGGCAGTATGTGACAGAGCCAGAATAGACTCTATTGTAAAGGCCTTCCAACCACTGAGGGAAGAAATGAGGCCTCTTGAAATAGCATTTAAGACTTGAGGACTTGTGTTAACTCCCAGTGTTAATGCCTAGGCTTTAGCTCAGTGGGCTAACATGGTCTTGAGTGTCACTGATGACCTGTGTTCAATACCCAGTCAATGACATGTTCGTACACAGTGAAACAGTGTTTAAACTGTATTCAGGAGTAATAATTTCTTCTTCTCCCTTTCTGTGGAGAGAGCTTGTTCAGAGATAAACACACACACACACACACACATACACGAACACACACACAGACACACATACACGAACACACATGCACAAATACAGACAGAGGCTGCTTTTGTAGCGTTGTTATGTTCAGAGATAAGGGAAGCGAGAGGAAGCGTGACCCTCATGTCCAGTTTGACCTCTGACTCCTCCCTCACAGCAACAATGCTCATCTCTCGGTCAGATGGTCTCCACGGAGAAAGGGGACACAGAGGGCCAAAAACAATGTTTGTGTGCGAATACCCATACCAGCGTCCTAAATAGTAGGCAGTTTTAATATGCAAAAAATTGTATGTGACTTTTCAAAAATCAAGTATGCTTTAAGTGCCCGGATGTCATACTCATTTTGGCTTCTCATGTAGTATGAATGGACTGTAAACTTTTGCATTCGAACTGGATGAAAGGAGGGCTTTGAGATTTGATAGTTCTCTGAAAGTAAACAAAAACAAATTAAAGATGGCAAAGAAGATGAGCAAAGAGTCTCCTGCAGTGTTGAAATGTAACTAGTATTTTGTTGGCCTCAAAATGATCCCGGTTATTTAATCGTAAATCGTAATCTTTGAAAAGAGAGTTATTTGCAGCCTGCCGTGCCTTTACTTTAGCTAAATATGGTGCTAATGTTAGCTACATGCTTTAGTAGGACTTGACGTTAACTGGATACCCGATAAACTTGCTGTTGTTGAGCGACAACTTCATATTTAACTTAGATAGCCAGTTATATATGTGAAGCCGTAGCAAAGTAGTGTGCTACAGTCATGATAAACGGCATATGTTTTACTAAACATTATGTTCGTTTTTTTGCATTTATTCTGCATTTATTATGTATGTTACAGACCGAGTCTGTAACATACATGTTTCAAGCAGACCACCATAGTCTCTGTGCCCAAGGAAGGGAAGATAACCTGCCTAAATGAAACACATCAACAGCATCCTCCCGGATACCCTAGACCCACTCCAATTTGTGTACCGCACCAACAGATCCACAGAAGATGTAATCACAATTGCACTCCACACTGCCCTTTCCCACCTGGACAAAAAGAACACCTATGTGAGAATGCTGTTCATTGACTACAGCTCAGCGTTCAACACCATAGTGCCCATGAAGCTCATCACTAAGCTAAGGACCCTGGGACTAAACACCTCCCTCTGCAACTGGATCCTGGACTCAGGGATGTGTACTTAGTCCCCTCCTGTACTCCCTGTTCACCCATGACTGCGTAGCCAAACACGACTCCAACACCATCATTTGCTGACGACATAACAGTGGTAGGCCTGATCACCGACAATGATATGACAGCCTATAGGGAGGAGGTCAGAGAACTGGCAGTGTGTTGCCAGGACAACACCTCTCCCTCAATGTGAGCAAGACAAAGGAGCTGATCGTGGACTACAGGAAAAGGCAGACTGAACAGGCCCCCAGTAACATTTACGGGGCTGTAGTGGAGCGGGTCGAGAGTTTCAAGTTCCTTGGTGTCCACTTCACCAACGAACTATCATGGTCTAAACACAGCCAGACAGTCGTGAAGAGGACAAAACCTTTCCCCCTCAGGAGACTGAAAAGATTTGTCATGGGTCCCCAGATCCTCAAAAAGTTCTACAGCTGCACCATTGAGAGCATCCTGACCGGTTGCATCACCGCCTGGTATGGCAACTACTCGGCATCTGACCGTAAGGCGCTACAGAGGGTAGTGCCTATGGCCCAGTACATCACTGGGGCCAAGCTTCCTGTCATCCAGGACCTCTATACCAAGTGGTGTCAGAGGAAAGCCCATAAAATTGTCAAAGACTCCAGTCATAGACTGTTTTCTCTGCTACCGCACGGAAAGCGGTACCGGAGCGCCAAATCTAGGACCAAAAGGCTCCTTAACAGCTTCTATACTCAAGCCATAGGACTTCTGAACAATTAATCACATGGCCACCAGAATATTTACATTGACACCCACCCCCCCATTTGTTTTGTACACTGCTGCTACTCGCTGTTTATTATTTATGCATAGTCACTTCACCCTACCTACATGTACAAATTACCTCAACTAACCTGTACCCCCGCACACTGACTCGGTACGGGTACCCCCTGTATATAGCCTCGTTATTGTTATTTTATTGTGTTACTCTTTATTATTTTTTACTTTCGTTTATTTGGTAAATATTTTCAACTGCACTGTTGGTTAAGGGCTTGTAAGTAAGCATTTCACAGTAAGGTCTACACCTGTTGTATTCGACGCATGTGACAAATAAAGTTTGATTTGATTTGACTATGCAGTTTAAGCATGTAGAACGCTAGTATGGGTATTTGGTCATGGTCAATGACTGATGGATGTGTGTGCGTGTGTCCGGTGTGTGTGTGCATGTGTGTGCATGTACGTGTGTGTACGCAGATTAACATAGAAATTAAATGCAGTGCAACTTTGAGTGCTTAGAGAGCAGCCTGTCACAAAATAATCAGCTCATTCAACTTCACTCCTCTCTCTCTATCCCTCTCTTGCTCCCTCTCTCTCTTTCTCTCTCTCACTCTCTACCCCTCTCTCGCTGCTCTCTCTCTCTCTCTCTCTCTCTCTCTCTCTCTCTCTCTCTCTCTCTCTCTCTCTCTCTCTCACTCTACCCCTCTCTCGCTCTCTCTCTCTACCCCTGTCTCGCTCCCTCTCTCTCTCTCTGTCTGTCTGTCTCTTGCTTTCTCCCTCTCTCCCTCTCTCTCTCTCTCCTTCTCTCTCTTTCTCCCTCCCTGTGTCTGTCTCTCTCCCTCTCGCTCCCTCTCTCTCTCTCCCTCTCTCTCTCTCTCTCTCTCTCTTCCTCTTCCTGGCTAACTCTGAAGCAGTGTCATGCATGGCCTGTCTCTGTGACTCAGGGAGAATTTACTGCTTTAATTTACTCTCTAGGCTGGTGATAGCAGTTCTGCTCACAGAGGATATACAACAGGCAATCCCCCAGCATCCAGATATGGGCTACACTATACCCCAGTCCAAGACCCAGTCATCCCTGCCCATTTAAATATCTAAAACACAGGCCTAGAGTATATCCCACCAGGCTGAAGAGGAAATAAGAGACTTTATATCCGGTGGTTAGTGTTGTGGTCTATGTGGAGTTTAATGTCAGGGAATATGAGACTTTATATCCAGTGGTTAGTGTTGTGGTCTATGTGGAGTTTAATGTCAGGGAATATGAGACTGTTGAATATGACCGGATAGAGATAATATGGTTAATTGAACATAACCACTTCAGACCCATCGTCTTAACGTATTTGTGAAATTATTTATTTATGAAGTCATGCAATCGTCTCTCCCTTTCCTAAAAACTATCCTCCAACTCTTACAATCCTAGTCCTTAGGGAAACACACACACTAACCACTAGCCAGTGGTGATTGGGTCCCCATGGAAACCTTGTGCCTAGTGATGCGTTTCAGATCTATGTTCTTGTTTCTACGGTCGACATGAGTGTGTGTGTGTGTGTGTGCGCACAGAAGATTTGAACTTGGCCAAAGTCACAGTGATGGACGGGTTGTCCTTCCTCTAGTCTAGATCAATGAAGAGTCTACCACTATCTCTATCTCTCTATCTCCATCCCCATCTCTCTCTCTCTCTCTCAATTCAATTCAATTCAAGAGTTTTATTGGCATGGGAAATACATTTACATTTTACATTTAAGTCATTTAGCAGACGCTCTTATCCAGAGCGACTTACAAATTGGTGCATTCACCTAATGACATCCAGTGGAACAGCCACTTTACAATAGTGCATCTAAATCTTTTAAGGGGGGGGGGGGGGGGCAGAAGGATTGCTTTATCCTATCCTAGGTATTCCTTGAAGAGGTGGGGTTTCAGGTGTCTCCGGAAGGTGGTGATTGACTCCGCTGTCCTGGCGTCGTGAGGGAGTTTGTTCCACCATTGGGGTGCCAGAGCAGCGAACAGTTTTGACTGGGCTGAGCGGGAACTGTACTTCCTCAGTGGTAGGGAGGCGAGCAGGCCAGAGGTGGATGAACGCAGTGCCCTTGTTTGGGTGTAGGGCCTGATCAGAGCCTGAAGGTACTGAGGTGCCGTTCCCCTCACAGCTCCGTAGGCAAGCACCATGGTCTTGTAGCGGATGCGAGCTTCAACTGGAAGCCAGTGGAGAGAGCGGAGGAGCGGGGTGACGTGAGAGAACTTGGGAAGGTTGAACACCAGACGGGCTGCGGCGTTCTGGATGAGTTGTAGGGGTTTGATGGCACAGGCAGGGAGCCCAGCCAACAGCGAGTTGCAGTAATCCAGACGGGAGATGACAAGTGCCTGGATTAGGACCTGCGCCGCTTCCTGTGTGAGGCAGGGTCGTACTCTGCGGATGTTGTAGAGCATGAACCTACAGGAACGGGCCACCGCCTTGATGTTAGTTGAGAACGACAGGGTGTTGTCCAGGATCACGCCAAGGTTCTTAGCGCTCTGGGAGGAGGACACAATGGAGTTGTCAACCGTGATGGCGAGATCATGGAACGGGCAGTCCTTCCCCGGGAGGAAGAGCAGCTCCGTCTTGCCGAGGTTCAGCTTGAGGTGGTGATCCGTCATCCACACTGATATGTCTGCCAGACATGCAGAGATGCGATTCGCCACCTGGTCATCAGAAGGGGGAAAGGAGAAGATTAGTTGTGTGTCGTCTGCATAGCAATGATAGGAGAGACCATGTGAGGTTATGACAGAGCCAAGTGACTTGGTGTATAGCGAGAATAGGAGAGGGCCTAGAACAGAGCCCTGGGGGACACCAGTGGTGAGAGCGCGTGGTGAGGAGACAGATTCTCGCCACGCCACCTGGTAGGAGCGACCTGTCATGTAGGACGCAATCCAAGCGTGGGCCGCGCCGGAGATGCCCAACTCGGAGAGGGTGGAGAGGAGGATCTGATGGTTCACAGTATCGAAGGCAGCCGATAGGTCTAGAAGGATGAGAGCAGAGGAAAGAGAGTTAGCTTTAGCAGTGCGGAGCGCCTCCGTGATACAGAGAAGAGCAGTCTCAGTTGAGTGACTAGTCTTGAAACCTGACTGATTTGGATCAAGAAGGTCATTCTGAGAGAGATAGCAGGAGAGCTGGCCAAGGACGGCACGTTCAAGAGTTTTGGAGAGAAAAGAAAGAAGGGATACTGGTCTGTAGTTGTTGACATCGGAGGGATCGAGTGTAGGTTTTTTCAGAAGGGGTGCAACTCTCGCTCTCTTGAAGACGGAAGGGACGTAGCCAGCGGTCAGGGATGAGTTGATGAGCGAGGTGAGGTAAGGGAGAAGGTCTCCGGAAATGGTCTGGAGAAGAGAGGAGGGGATAGGGTCAAGCGGGCAGGTTGTTGGGCGGCCGGCCGTCACAAGACGCGAGATTTCATCTGGAGAGAGAGGAGAGAAAGAGGTCAAAGCACAGGGTAGGGCAGTGTGAGCAGAACCAGCGGTGTCGTTTGACTTAGCAAACGAGGATCGGATGTCGTCGACCTTCTTTTCAAAATGGTTGACGAAGTCGTCTGCAGAGAGGGAGGAGGGGGGGGGGGAGGGGGAGGAGGATTCAGGAGGGAGGAGAAGGTGGCAAAGAGCTTCCTAGGGTTAGAGGCAGATGCTTGGAATTTAGAGTGGTAGAAAGTGGCTTTAGCAGCAGAGACAGAAGAGGAAAATGTAGAGAGGAGGGAGTGAAAGGATGCCAGGTCCGCAGGGAGGCGAGTTTTCCTCCATTTCCGCTCGGCTGCCCGGAGCCCTGTTCTGTGAGCTCGCAATGAGTCGTCGAGCCACGGAGCGGGAGGGGAGGACCGAGCCGGCCTGGAGGATAGGGGACATAGAGAGTCAAAGGATGCAGAAAGGGAGGAGAGGAGGGTTGAGGAGGCAGAATCAGGAGATAGGTTGGAGAAGGTTTGGGCAGAGGGAAGAGATGATAGGATGGAAGAGGAGAGAGTAGCGGGGGAGAGAGAGCGAAGGTTGGGACGGCGCGATACCATCCGAGTAGGGGCAGTGTGGGAAGTGTTGGATGAGAGCGAGAGGGAAAAGGATACAAGGTAGTGGTCGGAGACTTGGAGGGGAGTTGCAATGAGGTTAGTGGAAGAACAGCATCTAGTAAAGATGAGGTCAAGCGTATTGCCTGCCTTGTGAGTAGGGGGGGAAGGTGAGAGGGTGAGGTCAAAAGAGGAGAGGAGTGGAAAGAAGGAGGCGGAGAGGAATGAGTCAAAGGTAGACATGGGGAGGTTAAAGTCACCCAGAACTGTGAGAGGTGAGCCGTCCTCAGGAAAGGAGCTTATCAAGGCATCAAGCTCATTGATGAACTCTCCAAGGGAACCTGGAGGGCGATAAATGATAAGGATGTTAAGCTTGAAAGGGCTGGTAACTGTGACAGCATGGAATTCAAAGGAGGCGATAGACAGATGGGTAAGGGGAGAAAGAGAGAATGACCACTTGGGAGAGATGAGGATCCCGGTGCCACCACCCCGCTGACCAGAAGCTCTCGGGGTGTGCGAGAACACGTGGGCAGACGAAGAGAGAGCAGTAGGAGTAGCAGTGTTATCTGTGGTGAGCCATGTTTCCGTCAGTGCCAAGAAGTCGAGGGACTGGAGGGACGCATAGGCTGAGATGAGCTCTGCCTTGTTGGCCGCGGATCGGCAGTTCCAGAGGCTACCGGAGACCTGGAACTCCACGTGGGTCGTGCGGGCTGGGACCACCAGGTTAGGGTGGGCGCGGCCACGCGGTGTGAGGCGTTTGTATGGTCTGTGCAGAGAGGAGAGAACAGGGATAGACAGACACATATTTGACAGGCTACGCTAAAGCAAAGGAGATTAGAATGACAAGTGGGCTACACGTCTCGAATGTTCAGAAAGTTAAGCTTACGTAGCAAAAAATCAATAAAATTAAAAATCTTATTGACTAAAATGATATAGTACTGCTGGCTGGTGAAGTAGCCTGGCTAGCAGTAGCTGCGTTGTTGAAAGTGAAGCTGGCTAGGTGACCTCGACAGTTTCTCTAAGTTTCTCTAAACTACACAATTATCATGGATACAAGGACAGCAAAGACAACTAGCTAACACTACGCTAATCAAGTCGTTCCGTTGTAATGTAAGTTTCTACAGTGCTGCTATTCGGTAGAAGTTGGCTAGCTAGCAGTGTTAGCTAGCAGTGTTGGCTAGGTAGGAGGACGGCAGCGCGGCAGGCGAAACTAGCTGGCTAGCTAACCGATAATTACTCAAAGTTACACAATTATCTTAGATACAAAGCTAGCAAAGAAAACTATGTAGCTAGCTAACACTACACAAAACAAGTCGTTCCGTTGTATTGTAATCGTTTCTACAATGCTCTTCGGTGGCAAGCTGGCTAGCTAGCAGTGTTGGCTACGTTGCGTTAATTTCGAACGAAAATAGCTCGCTAGCGAACCTCAATAACGACGCAATTATGTTTGATAAAGGACGGCTATGTAGCTAGCTAAGATCAAACAAATCAAACCGTTGAAATATATGTTAACATTGCCATAGTAAGTGAGGTAGATAATAAACAAAAGTTAAATAAACAATAAAAATGAACAGTAAACATTACTGTTCATTCACAGAAGTTTCAAAAGAACAAAGGCATTCTCTTTCTCTCTCCATCTCTGTTTCGCTCCATCTCCCTCTCTCTCTTCTCTCTCTCTCACTCCATCTCTCGCTCCATCTCTCTATCTCTCTCTCGCTCCATCTCTCTCTCTCTCGCTCCATCTCCCTCTCTCTTCTCTCTCTCTCGCTCCATCTCCCTCTCTCTTCTCTCTCGCTCCATCTCTCTCTCTCTCTCGCTCCATCTCTCTCTCTCTCGCTCCATCTCCCTCTCTCTTCTCTCTCTCTCGCTCCATCTCTCTATCTCTCTCTCGCTCCATATCTCTCTCTCTCGCTCCATCTCCCTCTCTCTCTTCTCTCTCTCTCGCTCCATCTCTCTATCTCTCTCTCTCGCTCCATCTCTCTATCTCTCTCTCGCTCCATCTCTCTCTCTCTCTCTCTCTCTCTCGCTCGTTCCCCCATCTCTCTTCTCTCTCTCTCGCTCCATCTCTCGCTCCATCTCTCTATCTCTCTCGCTCCATCTCTCTCTCGCTCCATCTCTCTCTCTCTCTCGCTCCATCTCTCTCTCTCGCTCCATCTCTCTCTCTCTCTCTCGCTCCATCTCCCTCTCTCTCTTCTCTCTCTCGCTCCATCTCTCGCTCCATCTCTCTCTCTCGCTCCATCTCTCTCTCTCTCGCTCCATCTCTCTCTCTCTCTCGCTCCATCTCTCTCTCTCTCTCGCTCCAGCTCTCTCTCTCTCTCGCTCCATCTCTCTCTCTCTCTTTCGCTCCATCTCCATCTCTCTCTCTCTCGCTCCATCTCTCTCTCTCTCGCTCCATCTCTCTCTCTCTCGCTCCATCTCTCTCTCTCTCTCGCTCCATCTCTCTCTCTCTCTCGCTCCATCTCCCTCTCTCTCTTCTCTCTCTCGCTCCATCTCTCGCTCCATCTCTCTCTCTCGCTCCATCTCTCTCTCTCGCTCCATCTCTCTCTCTCGCTCCATCTCTCTCTCTCTCTCTCTCTCCATCTCTCTCTCTCTCTCGCTCCATCTCTCTCTCTCTCGCTCCCTCTCTCTCTCTTTCGCTCCATCTCCATCTCTCTCTCGCTCCATCTCTCGCTCCATCTCTCTCTCTCTCTCTCGCTCCATCTCCCTCTCTCTCGCTCCATTTCTCTCTCTCTCTCGCTCCATCTCTCTCCATCTCTCTCTCTCTCTCTCTCTCTCTCTCTCTCTCTCTCGCTCTCGCTCTCTCGCTCTCTCTCTCTCTCTATTGTAACGTGTTAATAGCATGTCTATGTAGACTGGTCAACCACTGGTGATCATCAGGCCTGGTAATCGTTATTGCAATCAGAGACTGACTCAGATTAGAGAGGTTGATGGTGGAGAGAGTGACAGGACACTCTTGTACTTTGGGGATAGTTGCTGATGAGTCTGAGAAGGAAAACACAGACACTTTTAAAATAAGGAAGAGCAGCTCATTTGTTTTGTTTTCAATATAACATGTTTTTATGGGGCCACAGTTGTTCAATGACTTACTTAATATCTCTGGTGTGTGAAATAGGCGCGAGGGGGGGGGGGGGGGGCTACTTTATGATTGTAAAATATATATCTTCTTGGAGAAGATGATTGGAGAAGATGAATTAACCTAAATGACATACCCAAATCTACCTGCCTGTAGCTCAGGCCATGAAGCAAGGATATGCATATTATTGGTACCATTTGAAAGGAAACACTTTGAAGTTAGTGGTTTGAAGTTTGAATGTAGGAGAATACAACACAATAGATCTGGTAGAAGAAAATACAAAGAAAAAACCAACTGGTCTTTTTCTACCACCATCTTTGAAATGCAAGAGAAAGGTCATAGTTATAGCCATCACTCTGGTTGTAATTCAGATAGTGTCCACAGATGGCAGCAGTGTATGTGCAAAGTTTCAGATGGATAACTTCAGAAACGAGTGAACAACAAGACTTTTAGTGTCAAGTCCCCAGGTACATTTGGGCAAATTGTGAATGAGACATTCTCATTCATATTCCATTTTTCTGCAAGAATATCGTTAAATCTGTATACTTTGACTTTGATTTAGCTTTCCAAGTATTAGTAGCCGTATTATAAGTTCAACATTTGCTTATTTGACAAAGATACAGTCCTTCAAGTGATGACCTTTTTAGAATATGAAAAATTATTTTTTTCTAACAAAACGACACTTAATGTTACCTCTGGGACCCTTTGGATGATAAATCAGAGCAAGATTTCAGAATGTAAGTGCACATTTCACCTTCAGAGGTGAATTTTCCAAACCTATCGCGTTGAAAAAAGTGTTTTGTTGTTAGGAGCTCTCCTCAAACAATAGCATGGCATTTTTTTCGCAGTAATAGCTACTGTAAATTGGACAGTGCAATTATATTAACAATAATTTAAGCTTTCAGACAATATAAGATGTACCAACATTTGTTGTTTCTCTAAAATCTGCGATCTTGACATAACGCGCTGCATGATTTACAACTGTCCCGTTAACGGAACGCCTATTGCTAACTAAGGCAGTGTAAACCTGTGTTCTGATAGCTAAGCTAGGTTGCAAGGTTGAATACACTGAATTGCCACAAGGCTGCCGGCTAGAGCAGTATGGGTGCTATCTAAATTGGCTTGCCACCTCACCACCATAAACCACAAGCTGGTAGTCTTTAGGGTCCTTTAATGAACAACTGGAGGATGTGGTTCTACAAGGAATAGAAAAAAGGACATACAGTTGAAGTCGGAAGTTTACATACATCTTAGACAAATACATTTAAACTCAGTTTTTCACAATACCTGACTTTTAATCCTAGTAAAAATTGCCTGTCTTAGGTCAGTTAGGATCACCACTTTATTTTAAGGACATGAAATGTCAGAATAATTGTAGATAGAATGATTTATTTCAGTTGTTATTTCTTTCATCACATTCCCAGTGGGTCAGAAGTTTACATACACTCAATTAGTATTTGGCAGCATTGCCTTTAAAATGGTTTAACTTGGGTCAAACGTTTTGGGTAGCCTTCCACAAGCTTCCCACAATAAGTTGGGTGAATTTTGGCCCATTGCTCCTGACAGAGCTGGTGTAACTGAGTCAGGTTTTTAGGCCTACTTGCTGGCACACACTTTTTCAGTTCTGCCCACACATTTTCTATAGGATTGAGGGCAGAGCTTTGTGATGGCCAATCCAATACCTTGACTTTGTTGTCCTTAAGCCATTCTGCCACAACTTTGGAAGTATGCTTGAGGTCATTGTCCATTTGGAAGACCCGTTTGCGACCAAGCTTGAACTTCCTGACTGATGTCTTGAGATGTTGCTTCAATATATCCACATAATGTTCCCAGCCTCATGATGCCATCTATTTTGTGAAGTGCACCTGTCCCTCCTGCAGGAAAGTACCCCCACAACATGATGCTGCCCCCCCCCCCCCCCCCCCCCCCCCCCCCCCCCGTTCTTCACGGTTGGGATGGTGTTCTTCGGCTTGCAAGCATCCCCCTTTTTTTTACCCCAAAGATAACGATGGTCATTATGGCCAAACAGTTCTATTTTTGTTTCATCAGACCAGAGGACATTTCTCCAAAAAGTACGATCTTTGTCCCCATGTGCAGTTGCAAACCGTAGTCTGGCTTTTTTATGGCGGTTTTGAAGCAGTGGCTTCTTCCTTGCTGAGTGGCCTTTCAGGTTATGTCGACATAGGACTTGTTTTACTGTGGATTGAGATACTTTTGGACCTGTTTCCTCCAGCTTCTTCACAAGGTCCTTTGCTGTTGTGCGCCACCTCCCGGGCGCAGTGGTCTAGGGCACTGCATCGCAGTGCTAGCTGTGCCACCAGAGTCTCTGGGTTCGCGCCCAGGCTGGGCTGGGTTCGCGCCCAGGCTCTGTCGCAGCCGGCCGCAACCGGGAGGTCCGTGGGGTGACGCATATTTGGCATAGCGTCGTCCGGGTTAGGGAGGGTTTGGCCGGTAGGGATGTCCTTCTCTCAGTATGTAAAAAATGTAATGAAATGTAAAAAAAAAAATGTAATAAAATGTATGCACTCTACTGTAAGTCGCTCTGGATAAGAGCGTCTGCTAAATGACTAAAATGTAAATGTAAATGTTGTTCTAGGATTGATTTGCACTTTTCGCACCAAAGTACGTTTATCTCTAGGAGACGGAACACCTCTCCTTCCTGAGCGATATGACGGCTGTTTGGTCCCATGGTGTTTATACTTGCGTACTATTGTTTGTACAGATGAACTTGGCACCTTTAGGCGTTTGGAAATTGCTCCCAAGGATGAACCAGACTTGTGGAGGTCTAAAATTGTTTTTCTGAGGTCTTCGCTGATTTCTTTTGATTTTCCCAAGATGTCAAGCAAAGAGGCACTGAGTTTGAAGGTAGGCCTTGAAATACATCCACAGGTACACCTCCAATTGAGTCAAATGATGTCAATTAGCCTATCAGAAGCTTCTAAAGCCATTACATCATTTTCTGGAATTTTCGAAGTTGTTTAAAGGCACAGTCAACTTAGTGTATGTAAACTTCTGACCAACTGGAATTGTGATACAGTGAATTATACCTTAAATAATCTGTCTGTAAACAATTGTTGTAAAGATTTCTATGTAGATGTCCTAACCGACTTGCCAAAACTATAGTCTGTTAACAAGAAATGTGTGGAGTGGTTGAAAAACAAGTTTTACTGACTCGAACCTAAGTGTATGTAAACTTCCGACTTCAACTGTATTGTAGGGCACAATAATATGCAATTATGACTACAAGATGCATAATCAGCTTATCTTACTACAGTATGCAGTGTAAATGTAATGAAATTTGGCTTGTGAAAACAGTACTGACTTCTTAAATGGTATGCAGTATGTAATAGGTTACTATTACATCTAACTAGAAGGATAATGCAGTATAGTAGAACACGTACTGTATTACAATTGCACAATACAGCTTTAGTCTATACACTGCAACACAATACAGTTCCAGTATGCTAACATTGACGGTAAACTATAAAGTGGCCCACAAGGACATGTGCCCGCTGAAAGGTGTTATAAACTGTGTACTGACCATGAAAATGGCGGACAGTGGCGGACAAATGGCGGAAAATGGCGGATGGCGGATTCTGTCCAGCATTCAACTGGACAGAATAGATCTGATTGGAGAAGATGAATTAAACAATGTCTCTCCTCTCCTCTGCTGCTGTGCCAGTTTGGCCTCTGCACCCCCCTCTCTTTATCACTCTCTCGCTCTCTTTATCTATCTTTCTCTCTCTCTCTCTGTGTCTCTCTCTCTCTCTCTCTGTGAGATGGTTAGCCAGACCCGGAGGAAGCACTAATTAGCATGTTTGGAATGTTAATGAGGGGCGCGTGTCACCGTCCACCAATAGGATGTCAGCCCTCCTCTCACCCGTCAGAGAGTAGACATCTGTTCCACCATCTGACTGCAGCCTACCTCCCGCAGGCTAAGAGTGTTGTTGTTAGTATGTGTGTGTGTGTGCTTATATGTAGGGTGGGTTGAGTCAGTGTGTGTATTTGGAGGGAGTGGACAGAGAGATACAGAGGCCAAAGGTCCTGACAAAATGTCAAACAATTAGAGAGTGTCATTTCCCCAAAATTCTAACCGTTATTCAAAGTTTCATCGACCTCTCTGGTGAGAATAGGCTACCCATCCTGTTGGGGTAGGACGCAGAGAGCTGTGGGTTGGCAACACACTACGTTGCTGCATGCTATGAGGAACAGTGTCTGACAGACCAATCAACATGTCCAACCTGCCATTGTTATTGTTCATTGTATGGTTATTTTTACCCTTGATTATTGTGGTTACTGATTGTCCCGTTGACAATCTTGATTATTATCATTCTTATGTTAATTACATCATAGTTGATTGATGTGGTCCTCTGGCCTGTCCCACAGCCTAATAGATACATCATAGCTGAGGGGAGACAAGAGCCTCAGACATGCCTATAAATTAACAACCAATCCTTTGTTATTCTTTTCTATTGTAAGACTTACCAACAGATGTGAATGGTCCTCAAACTGTTTTTAAACCAGCTGAATGTTCATTCAGTCTTGGTCTTGATGGAAACTAAACCTCAGTCTAGACGCTGTTGATTGTGTAATTGAGTGTTCTTTGTGCGCAGAGCAGTCCTTTCGTATTAAATTGGCCATAAAAACTCTTATTTCTCTCTTGTTGCCTCCGCTTTCTGCCTTCCTTCCTCCTCTCAGGAAAGCTGTGTAAACTACACATTTTTAATTCCGTGAATAAATCTCCTGTCTTTGTGTTGGGTTCCAATCTTAATTAGTGACACAAGTGTCTCTCTAATTTAAGCTGCTCGACCCACATACCGTCACAGAGAGAGGGAGCCAGGGAGGGCTTCAAGTTTAAAGCTGGGTTTGCATGGAAAGCGACAGAATAACAATGGCTGCATCATATGATTAACTGTTGCTAAGAGACAGATGTCATGGTTCTGAGCATGTACGTTTAATGATGGCTGTTCCTCTGCATTCAATCGCTAGTCCTCCTCAAACACAGTATGTTCTTTATCTGTATTTTAACCCAGCTGTATGTGTGTGTGTGTTCTCAGGTGTGTTGTGGAACCTGTCATCGTGTGACGCCCTGAAGATGCCAATCATCCAGGATGCGTTGGCCGTTCTGACCAATAGCGTCATCATCCCCCACTCTTCCTCCTGGGACTCCTCCCACAATCTCCATGACGACCGCAAGCAACACACACACACCTCCCAGGTGCTCCGCAATGCCACCGGCTGCCTCAGGTGAGTCACACACATGCAGACCCACACACAGTAACGGCACCGACTGCCTCGGTGAGTGCACCTGTCCTTGTGCTTTCACACACACCTCGTTTTGCGTGAGGAACATATTCCAGTTAGAGTCCCTTGTGGTTTGTTGCTGCTAAAGTATTTTTCTGTGTGTTAGAGTTTAAATCCTCCCTCACAGCACCACACACACGCCCCTGTCTCACATCCATCTCCCTCTAACCCTATGAGAAACCATACAGTATGGTATGACTCATTATTACTGTGTTAATGGTATAGATTCATTATGCAGTGATTTTCCACTGCCTCTGCATCTACAGTACACTGCAGTGTATGTAATAGAGGAGAATGATTCATGTCATCATGTTTAATGACATTTCGAAGCAGTGTGAAAACTTCACAGCGGGTGTGTGTGTGCTGTGTGGTACTGGTATGATTAAGGCATATGTTTCTGATCCATGAGTCTATAGAAACACAGAGCACAGCCTCACTTAAGACTTTCTTTCTCTCTCTCTCTCTCTCTCTCTCTCTCTCTCTCTCTCTCTCTCTCTCTCTCTCTCTCTCTCTCTCTCTCTCTCTCTCCTTCTTGTGCTCTCGCTCTGGGAGGTATCCATAGCAACAGTTGCAGGCCAAAACTTGGGGGTTGTGCATGTGCTGTGCGTGTGCGCATATGTGTTTGTGTGTCCTTCGTTGTGTGTGAGAAACTCCGGAGGTAGTGGCTCCACAACATACTGTGCAGATCTCTTGTACATCAAATCCCATTGTGGGTTGGTTCATACATGACATCCTAAAAGTATTTATCTACATTATTTAGACGGAAAACAAGCTCACATTCATGTAAATTCGTACACATGGCCCCTGACAAATATGTCCATAAGTGATATGAAATGGAGTGTGTGAGAGATGGAGTGGAGATACAGATGTTGCTGTTCCTGCTGTCTGTGCTAGCGCCTCTGGGGGAATCACTGTAGCTGCCGCCATGGCAGACGTATTACAGAGAGCTGAGCTGGACGTGTGTGTGTGTATTCCTCTCTCATTCACACACACACTGACACACACACATACACACACACACACACACACACACACACACACACACACACACACACACACACAAAATGGGATTCAGGCACCTCAAAGAAGAACAAATCAGATTATGGTCTCTTCAGGCACATTGAACCATGTTCCCCCGACACACTTACCCACTCACACACACACTCTCTCTCTCTGTCACACACACACACATACATTCTGGCAGAAATGCTTTTGTCACGGCAAATCTGAGGGCATTCTACAGACGTTCTAAAATCTTTCTTCGTAAGAAAGACATTCTGATGGCTCTGAGCGGTTCATCTGTGTCATCAGGTATTTGTCAGTGTTCCCACCTCTCTCTCACAGACTGTTCCGGGCTCTTTGTGTACACAGCGTTATAGACATCTCCATTCCTCCAACCAGAGTCAGAGGTCTGAGATTGTAATCGTTATTCTAAACGTTCCCATAGTGTTCTGTAGCCTCTCACAGTGTTCCTGGACCTCAGTGTTCCCAGTAATAAGCCTATGTCCTGAGAACTCACACTGGTTTCTCAGCCTGAACATTATTGGTGTTCCATTGCGGCCTCTGGGCTTTAGTAGTTTGATAAGTAGGACACAATGATAGGATTGGGGACCAGGGGTGTATGTCAGACAGAAGGGGGGGGGGGGGGGGGGGGGGTTGTGGGGCTGAGATAGACAGGGGTTGGGGTGGGGAGTAGCAGGGGGACAGAAAGGGCGTGTTGATAAATGATGCTGTCACGGTATTGGCCGGGGGACACAAATGAGCTTTCTCTAATATATATATATATATATATACACTGCTCAAAAAAAATAAAGGGAACACTTAAACAACACAATGTAACTCCAAGTCAATCACACTTCTGTGAAATCAAACTGTCTACTTAGGAAGCAACACTGATTGACAATAAATTTCACATGCTGTTGTGCAAATGGAATAGACAAAAGGTGGAAATTATAGGCAATTAGCAAGACACACCCAATAAAGGAGTGGTTCTGCAGGTGGTGACCACAGACCACTTCTCAGTTCCTATGCTTCCTGGCTGATGTTTTGGTCACTTTTGAATGCTGGAGGTGCTTTCACTCTAGTGGTAGCATGAGACGGAGTCTACAACCCACACAAGTGGCTCAGGTAGTGCAGCTCATCCAGGATGGCACATCAATGCGAGCTGTGCCAAGAAGGTTTGCTGTGTCTGTCAGCATAGTGTCCAGAGCATGGAGGCGCTACCAGGAGACAGGCCAGTACATCAGGAGACGTGGAGGAGGCCGTAGGAGGGCAACAACCCAGCAGCAGGACCGCTACCTCTGCGTTTTTGCAAGGAGGTGCAGGTGGAGCACTGCCAGAGCCCTGCAAAATGACCTCCAGCAGGCCACAAAGGTGCATGTGTCTGCTCAAACGGTCAGAAACAGACTCCATGAGGGTGGTATGAGGGCCCGACGTCCGCAGGTGGGGGTTCTGCTTACAGCCCAACACCGTGCAGGACGTTTGGCATTTGCCAGAGAACACCAAGATTGGCAAATTCGCCACTGGCGCCCTGTGCTCTTCACAGATGAAAGCAGGTTCACACTGAGCACACTCCAGCATGACCGGTTTGGCGGTGGGTCAGTCATGTTGTGGGGTGGCATTTCTTTGGGGAGCCGCACAGCCCTCCATGTGCTCGCCAGAGGTAGCCTGACTGCCATTAGGTACCGAGATGAGATCCTCAGACCCCTTGTGAGACCATATGCTGGTGCGGTTGGCCCTGGGTTCCTCCTAATGCAAGACAATGCTAGACCTCATGTGGCTGGAGTGTGTCAGCAGTTTCTGCAAGAGGAAGGCATTGATGCTATGGACTGGCCCCCCGTTCCCCAGACCTGAATCCAATTGAGCACATCTGGGACATCATGTCACGCTCCATCCACCAACGCCACGTTGCACCACAGACTGTCCAGGAGTTGGCGGATGCTTTAGTCCAGGTCTGGGAGGAGATCCCTCAGGAGACCATCCGCCACCTCATCAGGAGCATGCCCAGGCGTTGTAGGGAGGTCATACAGGCACGTGGAGGCCACACACGTGGAGGCCACACATACTGAGCCTCGTTTTGACTTGTTTTAAGGACATTACATCAAAGTTGGATCAGCCTGTAGTGTGGTTTTCCACTTTAATTTTGAGTGATGCCTTCAAATCCAGACCTCCATGGGTTGATAAATTTGATTTCCATTGATAATTTTTGTGTGATTTTGTTGTCAGCACATTCAACTATGTAAAGTATTTCAAAAGAATATTTCATTCATTCAGATCTAGGATGTGTTATTTTAGTGTTCCCTTTATTTTTTTGAGCAGTGTATATATATATATAGAGAGAGAGAGAGAGAGAGAGAGAGAGAGAGAGAGAGAGAGAGAGAGAGAGAGAGAGAGAGAGAGAGAGAGAGAGAGAGAGAGAGAGAGAGAGAGAGAGAATTATAATTCAA
The DNA here is from genome assembly GCF_029448725.1 of Salvelinus fontinalis. Taxonomy (NCBI): domain Eukaryota; kingdom Metazoa; phylum Chordata; class Actinopteri; order Salmoniformes; family Salmonidae; genus Salvelinus; species Salvelinus fontinalis. The sequence continues at coordinate 20,428,680 of NC_074689.1, forward strand.
TACAAAGAATTTGAAACTATAAAAGATGAAGAAAAAATCTAATATTTATTGGGTGAAAAGCCAAAATGTGCAGTTTTGGCAGCCAAATATGTGCCTTCCTGCCACAACCTGAGGGACAGCCAGTGAAAAGTGCAAAGTAATGTTGATAATATTTCCCATCTTGTTTTGTTTTGTCTTTCATACCAGGTCATGTGTCTTCTCAGTCATGTTGACACTGGTCTACTACTGTTGCTTTAATGTATTGTTGTTCTGATTAATATTGTTGTTGTAGTTGTTGTTAATGGTGATCCCATGTCCACTACTACTATTATTATTGCTGTTGGTCCCACCATTTATTTATATATAAATATATATATATTTTGTATATATATACATATATATTTGATTTTGATATTTCGATATGTATACTTTGACAATGTAAGTAATAATGAACTTGCCATGTCAATAAAGTCAATTTAATTTAATTTAATTTAATTGAGAGAGAGAGAGAGGATTTCATATATAGAGAGAGAGCGAGAGAGAGTGAGGGTTTCTGGTCTTGGTTGTTGGAATCTATCTATTTTGGGGTTAGAATGACATGGGGCCACTCTGTTTGGTCTGTGTCTTCAGTTCAATTCCAGACCCTTTCACCTGCTACAATATAGGTGTGTGTGGTGTATGTGTTGTGGTGGTGAAACTGAATCAATCTCTGGAATCATAGCTGACATTGAAGAGATGGAGATGGGAATGGGAATGAAGTGTTGGACGAGGCATCGTGTGTGTTTGTGTGTGTGAGAAAGAGAGAGACCCTCTAAATGCAAATATGAGACGAGTCATCTAATGAAGGTGATGGGTCCATATGCCCTTTAATAGGCAGATGTACCCAAGAGCTACCCACCCCCCTCCTCTCCCACTCTCTCTCCATTGCCCTCGCTCTCTCTTCCCCTCCCTTCCCTTTCCTCTCCCTCTTTCCCCTCCCCCTTTCTCCTCCTCCTCTTTCTGTCCCTCGTAGGTGTTGATAACTATAATTAGATCAGTGGTGCTGCTGGTGGCAGCTGGCCAGCTGTGTGAGGTACAAATATATGATTGATTGGTGTGTTTTTTGCCACTCTCTACTGCCAAATTGTTGACATTTTGCTTGGAACACACTCACAAACACACACATTAACTTGCACATGCACACACACACACACACACACACACGCACGCACGCACGCACACGCACACGCACAAACGCACGCGCGCGCACGCACGCACGCACGCACGCACGCACACACACACACACACACACACACACACACACACACACACACACACACACACATACACACACACACACACACACACACACACACACACACACAGCCAAACATACACAAATAATGATATCAGTCTTATCAGACCAAACACGGGAACCCCTGTGGAGGTGTTTCCTTCTCTTTTATGCAGGGGCTTGTTTGGTCTTTTAAAAAATGTAACCTTTATTTAACTAGGCAAGTCAGTTAAGAACAAACTCTTATTTACAATGACGGCCTACCCCGGCCAAACCCTCCCCTAACCCAGACGACGCTGGGCCAATTGTGCACCATCTTATTGCACTTCCGAACACAACCGGGTTGTGATACAGCCCGGGATCGAGCCCAGGTCTGTAGTGACGACTCAAACACTGCGATGCAGTGCCCTAAACCGCTGCGCCACTCAGGATCCAAAAAGAGGGACAAGTGACCTGAACAGGGACAAAGTGTTACCTGCTGCTTGCTGTGTTGGAGTAACATGTGTGTGTGTGTGTGTGTGTGTGTGTGTGTGTGTGTGTGTGTGTGTGTGTGTGTGTGTGTGTGTGTGTGTGTGTGTGTGTGTGTGTGTGTGTGTGTGTGTGTGTGTGTGTGTGTGTGTGCGCGCGCATGCGCACGTAGGGCTGTTACAGTGACCGTAATACCGCCGCACCTGCAGTCACAAGTCATTATGGTAGTCAAATTCCATGGTCACCGTGGAATTCTCCAAGTTCTGATGCTGCTGATGGTCATTAGAAGCCTACCAAATGTGCTAACTGCCTGGTACTCAGCACTCTATTGTCCCTGTAATCACTCTGACATCAAGGTAAATGTAATCGAAATTCTAATCAAACACTTAATGAGAGCCAATGAGCTCATGTTGAGCAACATTTCTATAGGATATGCAATTGCATAAGAAAACAGTGTTTTGATGGCCTCTATTAAAAAGAAGAGGATCCCATCAGCTTCCTATAGGCTAGGAATACTATACAGTATTTATTTCTTAACTTTGCTAATATTAAGCACATTACTTCTCTTTACAACAGGAGTATAGCCTAGCTGGCTGGCATGAAAATGAACCATGGGAAAAGCGTCCTCATTCACTATTTAAGCGCATAGATGACATGTATTTTTTCCTCCTGGCCCTGTTTCTAAACAAGTGCATGATAACAGTCCATTCTGAATCCCCCAAACATTCACACATATCATTTAGTGTATGTAAAGACAAGATTAAATCAAGATTAGTCTGATGGGTGATAATATTAGCCTATCACTTGTGAATGATGCCCAGCTTGTGTGCAGTAAGGCAAGAAACAGCCTTTTTTTTGCGACTTTTTCAAATCATAGTTGCACACATCATTAGGCCTAGCCCATAGGCTTATATGTGTTGATAAGGTTTGTATCACAACTAAAGTGGACAAATACCTTCTTAAAATGAAGTATGTTAATCTGCTTTACAACAGGTACAGAGCCTAACTGGCATACATACGCAGCATGTGAGTTTGGGGAAGAAAATGTTCACCATAAAAATTGACCTTTATAATAAAAGTTTTACATTTATAATCACATTTGCGGTCACTTTTGAGAATGGTGTTTTCCCGCTGATTGATTGAATTTAGGAACATTCGCACTGCTGTGTGCGCATTGCTGCACTTATAATGTGAAGAAATAACCGAATAGTTTATCAACATTTTATGCTAAACGTTCTGATCTGTTGCGTCAGCCTCAGAAAAGGTTCTGATGCTCGTGATTGTATTAATTTGGGATCTATCGCATCCCATAACTGTCCCAGACGATGCATTGAATATTTATTTCTCGCACAGAATAGAATAGGTCAACTCTTTGTACTATGGGGGATAGTAGATTGACATAGGCTAGTGCTTTTGCTGTTCGTTAGGCCTACTCATCTTGTTGGCTGATGAAAAGTAAATGTTGAGAGTTCTTCCAACATCTTCAATATGTGCCTCAGAATTCGATAAGGACGCATGCAGTTGCGTCCACGATGTGTCTGTCTTCACTTGTAGCCTGTGAGAAGGACCCGATCACATGACATTGGCTAATAAGAACTGAGATATCTGAGAGAGCCATGTGAGTGAGAGATGCCTCGGAGAACGCAGCTGGGAGAAGGGAATTCTAATGATTATATTCAGCCCAAGGGCACAAAGCCCACTAGTCGCAAAATACATGGAATTTTTAGGGGGAATTACGGCCACACAAAGGGGATGCCACTGGGAAATTCGAGGCATTGTCGCGTGCTTGTCAAATTGTGAATGAGAGACTGATGAAGTGTGTACAGGCTGCACAAAAAAACAAAGCAGAGCTCATGTCTTTCATGCAACTTTTTTCAAATCATCATTAGAGTTGCATCATGTAGCCTTAGAATCTAAACATATAGCCCAATGTTTGTATTACAACTAAAGTTGCATAAATAACTCTAAATTAAGCATATAGAACGACCTGTTTCTTTGTTAAGCGCTCAACACAGAATTGCCGCATGTGCACACTCCCTGAAATCATTTGGAGAAAATATCCTTTCTATTTTATTCAGCTGTGTTGAATAGAGAATGTTGGTCTTCATACTATAAAATAATAAAAAATAATGCCCCTAAATTCTAAGCAAATCTGGTCTGCTAAATGAACATGTGTAGCCCACAGCCATTTGGCATAGCCAGATCAGGACCTAATATATGGACAACTCAGTGTGTGCTATTCTGTTCTTCTGAAGTAGACTACATTTTCTTCTTATCATGTTTCTTTAGACCTGTCTAAAATAAGTAATGGATATATTGTGATGGTGTAGGCTATATTAAATGGATTTCTTAGTTTTTTTAAATGTAGATATTCCAAAGGTCTGCATCAGGGGCTTGTAGGCTGTGCTTGGAAGCCAGGAGATGCTACATTTTGTAATGTTAATTAACGGTCAATTACCGTGAGACCAGCAGTTATTTGGTTGACAACCACCGGCTGCCAAAATTTCATGACCACCCTAGCCCTAATCCTGTTGAAACATTTGGTGGCTGCCCCCTGCAACCGGTGTCTCACACACACACACACACACACACACACACACACACACACACACACACACACACACACACACACACACACACACACACACACACACACACACAGAGACAGAGACAGAGACAGAGACAGACACAGACACAGACACAGACACAGACACAGACACAGACACAGACACAGACACAGACACAGAGCTGTTACTGTAACGGTTTCTCTCCTCCTCTTCGTCTGAAGAGGAGGAGTAGGGATCAGACCAAAATGCAGCGGGTTGTGAAGACATAATGAAATATTTATTAACAGAACGACGAAACACGAAAACTCTTTAACAAACTACAAAACAAATAAACGACGTAGACTGACCTAAAACATGAGAACTTACAAATACACGAAAAACGCACGAACAGGTACAGACTACAAACAAACGCTACAGTCCCGTGTGGTACGAACATACATACAGACACGGAAGACAATCACCCACAAACAAACAGTGAGAACAGCCTACCTTAATATGGTTCTCAATCAGAGGAAACGTCAAAAACCTGCCTCTAATTGAGAACCATATCAGGCAACACATTAAACCCAACATAGAAACACAACACATAGAATGCCCACCCCAACTCATGCCCTGACCAACTAAACACATACAAAACCAATGGAAAACAGGTCAGGAACGTGACAGTTACATCCGTAGCCCCCCTTGGGTTATTCATATCTTGGACAACAGAAGATAGCCATCTGGTGCTAATATTTTTTCTACACTTGACCAAAAATCTAGTTTCTAGTAGCTTTATTGAAAATCTATAGATTTCAAATGTACTCTAAGTTTACTTGAAAGCCAATAAGATATACAATTCTTCAATGGTTGCTATACCAAGTAATACATAATGCATTATAAGCTGTGTGGTTCAATCCCTGAATGCTGATTGGCTGACAGCCGTGGTATATCAGACCGTATACCACGCGTATGACAAAACTTGTAATTTTACAGCTCTAATTATGTTGGTAACCAGTTTATAATAGCAATAAGGCACCTCAGGGTTTGTGCTATATGGCCAATATACCACGGATAAGGGCTGTATCCAGGCACTCTGCTTTGCATTGTGCCTAAGAACAGCCCTTAGCCGTGGTATATTGGCCATATACCACACCCCCCTCGTGGGTTATTGCTTAATTGTACCATGGCTTCACTTTGAAACTATTTATAGGAAAGCAGATAGTTATTCAACTCCTAAGAATAACACATATAAAAGTATTTAATGTGTGGGTTATTAAATCCTCTGCTAAAGGTGTTCAATAAGTAATTAGCTAACAAAGTATGCTAATTCATTAGATGGGATTTATAGAGAGTAACACATAATAAATTAGCAGCGTTAGCGCTAAAGGCTAACAGGCTCATTTACTGCTGGAAATAACCTGTTACCTGCCTGGAAATTTACACACACTCTGAGGATATGATTGATCATGTAGTAGAGTGTTTGAGGGTGTATGCATTGGTGTGTTTGTGTTTAATCTCAGCAATCTCCAGTAGATTTCTAGTAGATTTCTGATGATCTGTCTCAGAGGTTTAAGAGGAGAGGTCAGACTATTTCTTCTTCTGACTCCATCACACACACACACACACACACACACACACACACACACACACACACACACACACACACACACACACACACACACACACACACACACACACACACACACACACACACACACACACACACACACAGAGTAATTAGGTGGGGCTTATTCACATTTTCCCAAGTTCTTTCTTTCCTTATGACGGGTGTCATCATCGCGTTACCTCCTCTCAGAAACCATACAGTCTGTCTCCAGCATATTATTACACAGTCCACACCACCATTCTACAACATTGTTCCTCAACCTTTTGTTAAACCAGGAATCGGCAAGCTGGGGCCCCTTGTGGGTTCTATCACATTATAATTAGCACTAGAGAAGTGACTAAATCAGTTTAAAATCTGAACTGGAAACTATGACAGCTCTGCAGCCTGTAAATGAAGATTTAGACCAGTGGTATTCACAGACCTATGTTTTTCACAACCTTAAAATCAGTACATTTAGATTTTTACATCAACAAATAACCTCTTATCTAAATGAAAAGAAACCAATAAATACATTTACCCCCAAAATTATCTTTCTCAAAAAAAATTGTACACTGCTCAAAAAAATAAAGGGAACACTAAAACAACAAAATGTAACTCCAAGTCAATCACACTTCTGTGAAATCAAACTGTCCACTTAGGAAGCAACACTGATTGACAATAAATTTCACATGCTGTTGTGCAAATGGAATAGACAACAGGTGGAAATTATAGGCAATTAGCAAGACACACCCAATAAAGGAGTGGTTCTGCAGGTGGTGACCACAGACCACTTCTCAGTTCCTATGCTTCCTGGCTGATGTTTTGGTCACTTTGAATGCTGGCGGTGCTTTCCCTCTAGTGGTAGCATGAGACGGAGTCTACAACCCACACAAGTGGCTCAGGTAGTGCAGCTCATCCAGGATGGCACATCAATGCGAGCTGTGGCAAGAAGGTTTGTTGTGTCTGTCAGCGTAGTTTCCAGAGCATGGAGGCGTTACCAGGAGACAGGCCAGTACATCAGGAGACGTAGAGGAGGCCGTAGGAGGGCAACAACCCAGCAGCAGGACCGCTACCTCCGGCTTTGTGCAAGGAGGAGCAAGAGGAGCACTGCCAGAGCCCTGCAAAATGACATCCAGCAGGCCACAAATGTGCATGTGTCTGCTCAAACGGTCAGAAACAGACTCCATGAGGGTGGTATGAGGGCCCGACGTCCACAGGTGGGGGTTGTGCTTACAGCCCAACACCGTGCAGGACGTTTGGCATTTGCCAGAGAACACCAAGATTGGCAAATTCGCCACTGGTGCCCTGTGCTCTTCACAGATGAAAGCAGGTTCACACTGAGCACATGTGACAGACGTGACAGTCTGGAGACGCCGTGGAGAACGTTCTGCTGCCTGCAACATCCTCCAGCATGACCGGTTTGGCGGTGGGTCAGTCATGGTGTGGGGTGGCATTTCTTTGGGGGGCTGCACAGCCCTCCATGTGCTCTCCAGATTGTGATTTTGTTGTCAGCACATTCAACTATGTAAAGAAAAAAGTATTTCATAAGAATATTTCATTCATTCAGATCTAGGATGTGTTATTTTAGTGTTCCCTTTATTTTTTTGAGCAGTGTATATTTTCCCATACAAAAATCCAAACGAATTGGTGACCCCACTGCAGTTCCCCCGTTGCGACCACTGATTTAGACGATGGTCTACGTCTGGGGACTGCTTTCTTACGTTCTTACTCTGTCCTGGTGGAACTCACACATGCTAGTCTCTATTGACAACCAATCCAGAACAGAAGGAGAGATGTGGGAGAGAGGTGAGGATAGGGCTGTGTCCTCTCTGCTTCATTAAAACTGTACTCAGGAAATGAAGATGGCTTCCCACTCACACATCAAGCTGGCTATAAGTAGAAACATACTGTTTATAACCCATCTCTACTCATCAGCAAGACTGTTGTGCTGGAATGATGAATTATTTGAATCTATGTGAGTGTTTGAATATCATTAAGGTTTGAGGTTGATCAGGTTCATCAATCAGCCTATTTAAACATGATTTAAACATCCTGCCAGCCTGATTTGGGATTGATCCCCATCATTTACTTGAGGTGAATTCATATTGTATTCTGTGTTCATATCTGTCAGAACCATTGTCTCTGTTAACAGTGAGAACACAGTCTAAGGTTTCGTCGTGTATAGTATAATTTGTATGTTTGGTATTCAGAGAGCAGAGGAGATGACTTGACCTTCAGTGTGAACACAAGGCCCAGAGCTGGAGCCTCTAATTGACTGTCTGTCTGCTCATTACTGAAACACATGATTGGCTTCAGTTCACTCTGATGGGATGGATGCTGCTCTCACTTCATTTCCCTGGCCTGACTGACAAATGTCTCTATGTTTATTCATACATACAGGACCATCTTCCCTGTCCTGTCCTACCCTACTCCTGTCCTCTGCTCTCGCCTCAAACCTCACCAACAACTCACCCTGTTGCCTTGTCTCCTTGTTATGAAGTAGCATGTGAAAAAAGCAAGTTTACAAATGAAAGAAAAAAGCTTAGTGCATACTGTAACACACATGAAATCACACAAATTAACTTTTGCAAATGCATAACGTTCATAAATAGAGGTTTTGGACATCAAAACAGTGGCTGCCAGCTATGTTGAATGTTTATTAAGTCAATATACTCAAAACCATAAAGAAAATTAGCAGCATGGTGTCAAACATTTATACCCCAAATCATCAATACAGCTTCAATGACATGTAGCTAATGCCTTTATGAATATTTCACATTACAGAGAGAGGGGAAGGGAGAGAGAGAGAGAGATAATATCAGAAAGAGAGATAGCGAGAAAGAGCAAGCTAGACTTGGCGGGATATGTGTTCGGCAAATATATCATTTTCTTCCCCTGTCATCTGGCAATTGTATTGAATGAACTGTTACAATTGATTTAGCTGGCTCTGAACGCACTGGAAAGAAATGACAGAGCCAGGTAGTGTATGAGTCTGTATTGTGTATTATCATCCATGGCTGACTGGGAGATTGCATGGTGCGTGGATCAAATAGGTTCAGTCCCATTGGTACCCAGCTGAGAATGATACTGACACCAGAGGAGGCTGGTGGGAGAAGCTATAGAAGGATGGGCTCATTCTAATAGCTGGAATGGAATCAATGGACCTGAGTCCAGCAAGTTGTTTCCATGTGTTTGATGTGTTTGGTACCGTTCCATTGATTCCATTCCAGCCGTTACAATGAGCCCATCCTCCCAATGCTCCTCCCACCAGCATCCAGTAATTGACACAGTCACACACACATAACGTGCATTGGGAAAGTATTCAGACCCCTTGACTTTTTCCACATTTTGATACGTTACAGCCTTATTCTAAATGTTATTAAATTGTATTTTTTCTCATCAATCTACACACAATACCCAATAGAGAAATTTGTGCAGATTTATAAAAATAAAAATACTGAAATTACACATTTACAGAAGTATTCAGACCCTTTACTCAGTACTTTGTTGAAGCAACTTTGGCAGCAATTACAGCCTCGAGTCTTCTTGGGCATGAGCTTGGCATATCTGTATTTGGGGAGTTTCTCCCATTCTTCTCTGCAGATCCTCTCAAGCTCTGTCAGGTTGGATGGGGAGCGTTGCTACACAGCTATTTTCAGGTCTCTCCAGAGATGTGATCGGGTTCAAGTTCGGGCTCTGGCTGGGCCACTCTAGGACATTCAGAGACTTGTCCCGAAGCCACTCCTGCGTTGTCTTGGCTGTGTGCTTAGGGTTGTTGCCCTGTTGGAAGGTGAACCTTCGCCCCAGTCTGAGGTCCTGATTGCTCTGGAGCAGTTTTTCATCAAGGATCTCTCTGTACTTTGCTCCGTTCATCTTTGCCTCGCTCCTGACTAGTCTCCCAGTCGCTGCCGCTGAAAAACACCCTCACAGCATGATGCTGCCACCCCCATGCTTCACCGTAGGGATGGTGTCAGGTTTCCTCCAGACGTGACGCTTGGCATTGAGGCCAAAGAGTTAAATCTTGGTTTCATCAGAACAGAGAATCTTGTTTCTCATGGTCATAGAGTTTTTAGGTGCCTTTTGGCAAACTCCACGCGGGCTGTCATGTGTTTTTTACTGAGGAGTGGCTTCCGTCTGGCACTTTACCATAAAATCCTGATTGGTGGAATGCTGCAGAGAAGTTGTCCTTCTGGAAGGTTCTCCCGTCTCCACAGAGGAACTCTAGAGCTCTGTCAGAGTGACCATTGGGTTCTTGGTCACCTCCCTGACCAAGGCCCTTCTCCCCCGATTGCTCAGTTTGGCCGGGCGGCCAGCTTTAGGAAGAGTCTTTGTGGTTCCAAACTTCTTCCATTTAAGAATGATGGAGGCCACTGTATTCTTAGGGACCTTCAATGCTGCAGAAATATTTTTGCTACCCTTCCCCAGATCTGTGCCTCGACACAATCCTGTCTTGGAGCTCTACGGACAATTCCTTCAACCTCATGGCTTGATTTTTGCTCTGACATGCACTGTCAACTGTGGGACCTTATATAGACAGGTGTGTGCCTTTCCAAATCATGTCAAATCGATTGAATTTACCACAGGTGGACTCCAAACAAGTTGTAGCTACACCTCAAGGATGATCAATGGAAACAGGATGCACCTGAGCTCAATTTTAAGTCTCATAGAAAAGGGTCTGAATACTTATGTAAACAAGTTTGTTTTTATAAATGTGCAAACAAATCTCATAACCTGTTTTCACTTTGTCATTATGGGGTATTGTGTGTAGATTGCTGAGGATTTACATTTGTTTTAATCCATTTTAGAATAAGCCTGTAAGGTAGAACATTTGGAAAAAGTCAAGGGATCTGAATACTTTCCGAAGGCAGGTATGCACAGCCAGGTCACCCGTGATTCAAGTCAGCATTCGACGTCCGTCCATCTCTGAGGACGTTCCAGATGAAGTGGAAACCGGCCATTAGGGGCAACAGTGAGCGACGTTATAGTGAGGTAGGTTTCGGTTTTGCTAGGGCAATGTGGACATAGATGGCAGATGGGTGTAAGCATCTGATTCCAGAGGTTGCAAGTTCAAATTCAGCAATATAAAGTTATTTTGTTTTAAGCCTATCCCAATCCTTAACCCTTACCTTAACCATTCTGAGTTAATTCCTTAACCTTAAGAATTAGGAGTTAATGCCTAAACTTAACCCTAAACACTTCGAAATTTGATGTTTGCAACAACTTCAAAACGTTACATTTGGGAAACAATGATGAACAATGATGTCTAATTCTGACATGAGACTGTGAGCGCTAGTTGAGTAGGCCTATTATTACTTCACTGAATAACAGAATTATACTAAAATACATACTTGAACGTTTGAGAGTTGGCTCAATGTCACCCCCTTGACATTGAGTGCCGTTGAGCGGCACCAGAATTAAAAACAAGTCTTAACATTTTGTAGTTAATAAATCCAATGTGACTGTAAAAACTAGTTGGGTACGCACAAAGAGCAGACACACAGACATGCTCACAAACACACAAACATATTCATTTTTTGTCCTTCATTCTGGTTCAATCTTGCATTTCCCGGGCCTCCTGAGTGGCACGGTGGTCTAAGGCACTGCATCGCAGTGCTAGCTGTGCCACCAGAGATTCTAGGTTCGAGTCCAGGCTCTGTCGCAGGCGACTGGGAGACCCATGTGGCGGCGCACAATTGGCCTAACGTTGATAGGGGAGGGTTTGACCGGCAGGGATGTCCTTGTCCCATTGCGACTCCTGTGTCGGGCCGGGCTCAATGCACGCTGACGCGGTCGCCAGGTGTACGGTGTTTCCTCCGACACATTGGTGCGGCTGGATTCTGGGTTAAATAGGCATTGTGTCAAGAAGCAGTGCGGCTTAGTTGGGTTGTGTTTCGGAGGATGCACAGCTCTTGACCTGCGGCTCTCCCGAGTCCGTATGGGAGTTGCAGTGATGAGACAAGACTGTAACTACCAATTGGATACCACGAAATTGGGGTAAAAAAAAATGTATAATACGTTTTTTTAAAGATTACAAAAATCTTGCATTTCCGTTTTGGGTGGATATCATTCCCGAATCCCAATGTTAGAGTTTTACAGCCCCATACCCTGTGGTGTATCAAATTATCTCTGATCTGTCCCCATCCCTCTGTGTGTTTCAGAAACGTGAGTTCTGCTGGAGAGGAGGCCAGGAGGAGGATGAGAGAGTGTGACGGACTGACAGACTCCCTCCTCTACATCATACAGACCGCTCTGGGCAGCAATGACATCGACAGCAAGGTGTGTGTGGGGGTCTGCGTGTGTGTCCATCAGTTCAATACAGTAGTAGAGAAACGTTGTGGATGGCTACCTTCTCAAGGTTGCTTTAGCTCAGTCTCTCTAAATGAATAGTTTATTTCCAAAACGCTATATCCACCAATTGTCATCAGAACGCGTTTCTTATGGGTACTTTCATGTGTGTGTACAATTTTACTGTTCTCAGATTTTTGATTCATATATTTTTGATGTGTATGAATTTTTTGTTGTTTGGAAAAACGCTATATATCCATTGTTTGGCTGGAATGGAATGTTCGTATCCTGTATATTTGACTGTGATATGTGATTGTCTCACCTAGCTATCTTAACTTGAATGCACTAACTGTAAGTCGCTATCTATAAGAGCATTTGCTAAATGACAAAAATATAAAATGTAAATGTTTTACATACAGATCTCATAGTACTGTATTTAATTATTTTAAAAAATGTTTTTGGAATATTGATATAAAAAATGTATCATTTGTGCAGTTCTTTATTAGAAATGTAGTTATTTATGGCCTCCCGAGTGGCTCAGCGGTCTAAGGCCTGAATTCAAAATGGAGGCGTCACTACAGACCCGGGTTTGATCCCAGGCTGTGTCAAAGCTGGCCGTGACCAGGAGACCCATGAGGCGGTACACAATTGGCCCAGCTTCGTCCGGGTTAGGGGAGGATTTGGCCGGCTGGGATTTCCATGTCGCACTCTAGCGACTCCTTGTGGCGGACCGGGTGCCTGCAAGCTGACTTCGGGTGCCTGCAAGCTGACTTCGGTCGCCAGCTGGACAGTGTTTCCGACACATTGGTGTGGCTGGCTTCTGGGTTAAGTGAGCACTGTGTCAAGAAGCATTATGGCTTGGCAGGGTTGTGTTTTGGAGGACGCATAGCTCTCGACCTTCGCCTCTCCCGAGTCCGTAAGGCAGTTGCAGCGATAGGACAAGACTGTAACTACCAATTGGGGAAAAAAAGTGGTAAAAGTACAAAAATAGAAATGTAGTTATTTATTTGTTACATTTGGCTGTGTAAAACCTAGCAGTACTACTTATTTCTCTGAAAGTGAGGCAGATATATACAGTTACTTCAGAAAGTATTCATACCCATTGACTCATTCCACATTTTGTTGTGTTACAGCCTGAATTCAACATGGATTTAAAAAAACAACATGTTCTCACCTATCCAAACACAATACCCCATAATGACAAAGTAAAAACATGTTTTTTGAAATGTTTGGTAATTTATTGAAAATGAAATACAGAAATATTTAATTTACAAACAGGACCAGTCAAAATTTGACACACCTACTCATTCAATGTTTATCTTTATTTGTACTATTTTGAAATAACACATGGAATCATGTAGTTACCAAAAAAGTGCTAAATAAATCAAAATATATTTGAGATTTGAGATTTTTCAAAGTAGCCACCCTTTGCCTTGATGACAGCTTCACACACTCTTGGCATACTTTCTGAAGGAACTGTAGCATTTTGCCAAAAAACACGATTATTTGTATTTTTGAAATAAAACCATCAAGTGATACATTTTAAACAAATACGTCTGTCATTGGAAGAACCTCACGTCAGGATTAGATAGTGAAAAAACGCACGTCTTTCATAATGTAAATAGCGATTTGGAACGTAACTCTTTCATTCCTTAACCATTCTAACAACTTGCCCATCTCTGCTGTCTGCACAATCATAGGAGGGCTCTTTGGCAAGCATGGGGCCAATAGCCATTGTCATTGACTAGTCCCAAGTTATTAGGTGACACTGACAGGGTGACACTTTTCATTATTTTTGTGGACTTTCTGTCCTCCTGATCTAGCCTCTATCTCTCTCTCTTACTTTAACCTTTACATTCTGTCTTTCTCTTTTAATTTTTCTACCTCCCACTTTCTTTCTCTACCTTCATCCTGTCACTCTGTTCAATAAGTGAAATTACACCAACCTTCATTCCCTGTTGCAGTTTACCTCCAGAGTTGTTTACCTGTTGGTTACTTCTGGGGTTATTTACCTGTTGGTTACTTCTGGAGTTGTTTATATGTTGGTTACTTCTGGAGTTGTTTACCTGTTGGTTACTTCTGGGTTTGTTTACCTGATGTTTACCTCCAGAGTTGTTTACCTGTTGGTTACTTCTGGGGTTGTTTACCTGATGTTTACCCCTGGAGTTGTTTACATGTTGTTTACATCTGGAGTTGTTTACCTGATGTTTACCTCTGGAGTTGTTTACATGTTGTTTACATCTGGAGTTGTTTACCTGTTGGTTTCTTCTGGGGTTGTTTACCTGATGTTTACCCCTGGAGTTGTTAACATGTTGTTTACATCTGGAGTTGTTTACCTGATGTTTACCTCCAGAGTTGTTTACCTGTTGGTTACTTCTGGGGTTGTTTACCTGATGTTTACTTCTGGAGTTGTTTACCTGTTGGTTACTTCTGGGGTTGTTTACCTGATGTTTACCCCTGGAGTTGTTTACATGTTGTTTACATCTGGAGTTGTTTACCTGATGTTTACCTCTGGAGTTGTTTACATGTTGTTTACATATGGAGTAGTTTACCTGTGTTTACTTCTGGAGTTGTGCACCTGTTGTTTACATCTGGAGTTGTCCACCTGTTGTTTATCATCAGAATTATTTACCTCGGCTGTTTTCAGAGGTAAACAACAAACTCCTCTAACAGGCCTCCTCTAACAGGTCTGTTGGAGCTAATTGGAGCGACTCAGTGTTTGTATTATGTCTGTAATGCCAGAAAAGCCATATAGTCAGTCTAAGTATTCTGTTCAATTAGTGTCATTTTAGTTGCTTGTGTAAAGGATCAGTCTGAGAGACTTGTAAAAAACAGGAGTCGTACCAAATGATTGATGATTTTTCTTTGTTATTTCCACGTAGTCTGCTTTCCATATCACTTCCAAACGCTCCTTACATGTGATACTTTACACAGGCACTGACACACACTAACACACACACACACACAGACACACTAACACACACACACTCCTCTGCTGTTGCTAATTCGTCTTCTCCTAACACAATGTTAAATGGAGTGTGATACGATGTTTCGGACTCATTTTTCCTAATTTGAGAGAATTTCTTTAAACTAATTTGAAAGTTAGAGCACGTCCCGATTCTCGGATGGAATTAGGCACTCTTCCCTTTAAGTGCTGCTTCACACACACACACACACACACACACACACACACACACACACACACACACACACACACACACACACACACACACACACACACACACACACACATACACACACACACAGACACACACAGACACACACACACACACACACACACACATTTTGGTAGGGTACTTTGCTCTTTAGTAGGTTAAATGATCATATTCCTTTCTCTCTCCCTCCTCTCCCCGCGCTTCCCCTCTCCCCTCCCCCCATGTAGACCATAGAGAACTGTGTGTGTATCCTGCGTAACCTGTCCTACCGACTGGCAGCAGAGACGTCTCAGGGCCAGCAGCTGGGTTCAGAAGAGCTGGACGGTCTGCTGTGTGACGCCAACGGACGTGACGGAGAGACCTCAGGCTGCTGGGGCAAGAAGAAGAAGAAGAAGAAGGGACAGGACCAGGTGGACACACACAGACACACAGACACAGACAATCTGAATACATAAACATCTAAATACATATTTTTGAAGTGGCAAGTGGAAGCATAACCAACACACACACACACACACACACACACACACACACACACACACACACACACACACACACACACACACACACACACACACACACACACACACACACACACACACACACACACACACACACACACACACACACACACACACACACACAGTACAGGCTAACACATATGGTAAAAGCTCCCGCCAAGCCACATAATTTGTTCACTGCAGGGATTTTCTGAAGGGACAGACTAATAAATTATGATCCAAATGATGAATCAAAGCGAGAGCTTCAAACAGAGAACATTAAAAGACCACAAACTCTTTTATTATGTATTAACTGTCAGATGAGCATCTTTGTCTCTCTTTTTCTTTTGGCTCAAACCTTCAATCACTCGTTATTTCTTCCCTCCATCACACTCCAGGCATCAGTCACTACAACTGCTGCTTTGCTATTCGCTCAGATCCCTCCCCACGGACCAATCATATGCTCTGTTGCGCACAAGCTATGAAGGCTTTGTTCAATCAGCTCAGCTCTCATTCACTCTGGTTACAAACAGTTAAAAACACAAAATGTCTCCAAAAAGTTTTCACCACATTCAGAACTGTTAGGGCACATTGTCTGCACTGTTCAAGTTATATTTCTCCTCAATCTCCCAATCTCCCAAAGGTTTTATGATCAAAGACCAGAGCCTAGATTAGGCAGATCAGAACCTAGATTAGGCAGATCAGAACCTAGAGTAGGCATCATGAGGTTTCTATCTTGACATATACACTCAGAGCTGTTGATGGAGGGTGTACTGCCTAGTCTTATTCTACAGAGAAGTGGGAATTTGAGGGGCATACACAGCTATATTGCTAATGAAAGCTCAGAGATAGATGTGGAGAAAGAATACTGTTCTCCCTATTTCTAACTCCCTTTTTCCTTACCCCCACAACCCCCCCACTCCCATCCCTTCGCTCTTTCTATCTCTCTTGACCCTCTCTCTCCCACCTCCTATAGTGGGATGGTGTAGGCCCTCTCCAAGACTCAGCTGACCCTCCTAAAGGGGTCCAGATGTTATGGCACCCGTCCATAGTGAAGCCCTACCTCACCCTGCTGTCAGAGTGCTCCAACCCTGATACACTGGAGGGGGCGGCTGGAGCACTGCAGAACCTGGCTGCAGGCAGCTGGAAGGTAGGGGTGCTCCTACTGTACTGTCTAAGTCAACCCCTCCTGTCCGTCAGTCTAACTCTTCCCCTCCATCTACAGTGGTCCATCAGTCTAACTCTTCCCCTCCCCCTACAGTGGTCCGTCAGTCTAACTCTTCCCCTTCTCTCTCCAGTGGTCTGTGTATATCCGGGCTGCGGTGCGTAAAGAGAAAGGCCTTCCTATCCTGGTGGAGTTGTTGAGGATAGACAATGACCGTGTGGTGTGTGCCGTGGCCACCGCACTCAGGAATATGGCCCTGGACATCAGAAACAAAGAACTGATAGGTAAGACACACACACACTTCACATTGCATCAGCTCTGGCCAGCTGTGGGTTGTCAGTGTAACTGAGCAATTGGAGCTGAGGAGTCTTCAGTGGCGTCTGTGATTGAAGCAGATCAAAGGACGGTGATGGACTCTGAATCAGAGACTTTGTTAGCGAATGTGAAGCGCACGGCTAATGACTGTCTACTTGTCCCACTGTACAGACCTCAGAAGGCCTCACGATTCAATAATATGCTCTTTGGCTTTGTACAGATACACTCAAGGTAGAAATGTTCCCTAACGTCAGATCTAGCATCAGTACTTTACACCCAATTCCAACCTTAACCATTAGTGAGATGAATACAAATATTACCCTAGTTACAATGTCTGCCGTCACCTGTATAGGAGTGGAAGGCATAACCCAGTGTTTAGCTTTAACAGAAAGACACAGTGTGTTGTTTTGGTCTCTGCACCACAAGAGACGCCAGGCTGAATAATGTAATCCCTCACAAATTCACGGGAAAATCAATTCCAATTTGTCGAGCGGTTTCGTTTGAATACACTCCTTAGTAATTCAGCGGCGCTGTATAACACAGCTTGTATTGGTAGTAATTCTATTGAACCAGAGAGAGCGGGTTGGGGGGGGGGGGGATAGTTTGCTCTAGGGTAGGGGTGGAGTTTATATGTGAGGACAGCAGGGGATAGAGTATAGAGGTTTATATGCAACAGGAGGTTCATTAAGTTTAATGTTGTAGTTAAACACAAAGAAAGCCTACAGTTACAGTATGTACACCTGATACAATATAGAATCTATTTCACAACCTTGAAATGACAAAAACGTAAGTGTTACTCCTACAGAATGCTTACACATTATTATTCTAGATATCCCATTTTATGAGCTTGAATGACAAATAGCAACGGGTTATTTTAACCTATTCTAACCTTGAGAAACAACAAAGGCATTGGAAAAAGCTAAGCGTCAAAAAACGTCTATCAAGCTGCATGCCACTGAGACTGTTTTCTGTGCAAGTCCCTTGTCATTCCCCATTGTGTGGATTCAACCTAAGAGCATTGTCAAAAATCTCATATTTCCCACTAACTTCTAAGTTGTGTTAAGCCTTTGGTGCTGTCAACACTAAAAGGGTGTGTCATTGGGAAAAGCAGTGTTGTTGTGGTTAAGCAGTGTTGTTGTGGTTAAGCAGTGTTGGTGTGGTTAAGCAGTGTTGTTGTGGTTAAGCAGTGTTTTTGTGGTTAAGCAGTGTTGTTGTGGTTAAGCAGTGTTGGTGTGGTTAAGCAGTGTTGTTGTGGTTAAGCAGTGTTTTTGTGGTTAAGCAGTGTTGTTGTGGTTAAGCAGTGTTGTTGTGGTTAAGCAGTGTTGTTGTGGTTAAGCAGTGTTGTTGTGGTTAAGCAGTGTTGGTGTGGTTAAGCAGTGTTGCTGTGGTTAAGCAGTGTTGTTGTGGTTAAGCAGTGTTGTTGTGGTTAAGCAGTGTTGGTGTGGTTAAGCAGTGTTGTTGTGGTTAAGCAGTGTTGTTGTGGTTAAGCAGTGTTGTTGTGGTTAAGCAGTGTTGTTGTGGTTAAGCAGTGTTGTTGTGGTTAAGCAGTGTTGTTGTGGTTAAGCAGTGTTGTTGTGGTTAAGCAGTGTTGTTGTGGTTAAGCAGTGTTGTCGTGTTTAAGCAGCATTTTTGTGGTTAAGCAGCGTTGCTGTGGTTAAGCAGCGTTGTTGTGGTTAAGCAGTGTTGTTGTGGTTAAGCAGTGTTGGTGTGGTTAAGCAGTGTTGCTGTGGTTAAGCAGTGTTGTTGTGGTTAAGCAGTGTTGTTGTGGTTAAGCAGTGTTGGTGTGGTTAAGCAGTGTTGTTGTGGTTAAGCAGTGTTGTTGTGGTTAAGCAGTGTTGTTGTGGTTAAGCAGTGTTGTTGTGGTTAAGCAGTGTTGTTGTGGTTAAGCAGTGTTGTTGTGGTTAAGCAGTGTTGTTGTGGTTAAGCAGTGTTGTTGTGGTTAAGCAGTGTTGTCGTGTTTAAGCAGCATTTTTGTGGTTAAGCAGCGTTGCTGTGGTTAAGCAGTGTTGCTGTGGTTAAGCAGTGTTTTTGTGGTTAAGCAGTGTTGTTGTGGTTAAGCAGTGTTGTCGTGGTTAAGCAGCGTTTTTGTGGTTAAGCAGCGTTGCTGTGGTTAAGCAGCGTTGCTGTGGTTAAGCAGCGTTGTTGTGGTTAAGCAGTGTTGTTGTGGTTAAGCAGTGTTGTTGTGGTTAAGCAGTGTTGTCGTGGTTAAGCAGCGTTTTTGTGGTTAAGCAGCGTTGCTGTGGTTAAGCAGTGTTGCTGTGGTTAAGCAGCGTTGCTGTGGTTAAGCAGTGTTGTTGTGGTTAAGCAGTGTTGTTGTGGTTAAGCAGTGTTGTGCCGTTGTGGTTTAGCGTTGATAGAGCAGTAGTGATTTTACATTTAAACAGTCGAGACAATTACCTGTGATTCTCACGGCCACAGGAGTACTGTCCTCTTTTATCATTGTCATGTAGGATGCTGACTGGAGGAAAGTAAGAGGGGATAAGAGGAGAGAGGGAAAGAGACGGAGGGAGGGGAAGAGAGACAGAGAGATACACGGAAGAACAGAGAAAAAGAAAGCTAAGATGTTGTTAGGAGGATATGCAGCGTGTGTGTTTTATTCAGTTCAGCAGTAATGTGATTTAGTCGTATTTTCAACATCACCTGGCATTATTCAACTGATCTGTCAAGTTTTTGTTTGTCTCTCCTATTCATCTGGTGGATTTGTATAATGTATGGTTATGTGGCGATTGAATCCCATTTTGACTCAATAACTGTCAGCGACATCGCTTGCTCCAATTTACTTATAGTTGGTAATTTGACACACGTGAAATTGGCATGCGTGTGCCAAGGAGACAGAGGAGGGATTTTCTCTCAGGGGAATAGAGTGGATACAGATTGTCTAGCTCTAGTAGCTATGGGTGATGTATGATGCCGCCATACAGTAAAACAAAAACGAATTGAAGTATATCAGGGCCGTCTTATATAGTAAAACAAATACTAATTGAAGTGTAACATGGCCGTCTCCCCCCTCTTTCCCTCCCTTTCACCTCTCTCATCCTTAGACATCCCTCCACCCCTGACCATTCTACCTTCCCTCCTCTCCTCTCCCTCCACCCCTGACCATTCTATCTTCCCTCCTCTCCTCTCCCTCCACCCCTGACCATTCTACCTTTCCTCCTTCTCTTCTCTCCCTCCACCTCTGACCATTCTACCTTCCCTCCTCTCCTCTCCCTCCACCCCTGACCATTCTACATCCCCTCCTTCTCTCCTCTCCCTCCACCCCTGACCATTCTACCTTTCCTCCTTCTCTCCTCTCCCTCCACCTCTGACCATTCTACCTTCCCTCCTCTCCTCTCCCTCCACCCCTGACCATTCTACCTTCCCTACTCTCCTCTCCCTCCACCCCTGACCATTCTACCTTCCCTCCTCTCCTCTCCCTCCACCCCTGATCATTCTACCTTCCCTCCTCTCCTCTCCCTCCACCCCTGACCATTCTACCTTCCCTCCTTCTCTCCTCTCCCTCCACCTCTGACCATTCTACCTTCCCTCCTCTTCTCCTCTCCCTCCACCCCTGACCATTCTACTTCCCCTCCTTCTCTCCTCTCCCTCCACCCCTGACCATTCTACCTTCCCTCCTCTCCTCTCCCTCCAACGCTGACCATTCTACCTCCCCTCCTTCTCTCCTCTCCCTCCACCCCTGACCATTCTACCTTCCCTCCTCTCCTCTCCCTCCACCCCTGACCATTCTACATCCCCTCCTTCTCTCCTCTCCCTCCACCTCTGGCCATTCTACCTTCCCTCCTCCTCTCCTCTCCCTCCACCCCTGACCATTCTACCTCCTCTCCTTCTCTCCTCTCCCTCCACCCCTGACCATTCTACCTTCCCTCCTTCTCTCCTCTCCCTCCACCTCTGACCATTCTACCTTCCCTCCTCTCCTCTCCCTCCACCCCTGACCATTCTACCTTCCCTCCTTCTCTCCTCTCCCTCCACCCCTGACCATTCTACGTTCCCTCCTTCTCTCCTCTCCCTCCACCTCTGACCATTCTACCTTCCCTCCTTCTCTCCTCTCCCTCCACCCCTGACCATTCTACCTTCCCTCCTCTCCTCTCCCTCCACCCCTGACCATTCTACCTTCCCTCCTTCTCTCCTCTCACTCCACCCCTGACCATACTACCTTCCCTCCTCCTCTCCTCTCCCTCCACCCCTGACCATTCTACCTTCCCTCCTCTCCTCTCCCTCCACCCCTGACCATTCTACCTCCCCTCCTTCTCTCCTCTCCCTCCACCCCTGACCATTCTAAATTCCCTCCTTCTCTCCTCTCCCTCCACCCCTGACCATTCTACCTTCCCTCCTTCTCTCCTCTCCCTCCACCCCTGACCATTCTACCTTCCCTCCTCTCCTCTCCCTCCACCCCTGACCATTCTACCTTCCCTCCTTCTCTCCTCTCCCTCCACCCCTGACCATTCTACCTTCCCTCCTTCTCTCCTCTCCCTCC
This sequence comes from Salvelinus fontinalis, assembly GCF_029448725.1. Lineage (NCBI taxonomy): Eukaryota > Metazoa > Chordata > Actinopteri > Salmoniformes > Salmonidae > Salvelinus > Salvelinus fontinalis. Next base: position 20,450,470 of record NC_074689.1, read on the forward strand.
ACCCCTGACCATTCTACCTTCCCTCCTTCTCTCCTCTCCCTCCACCCCTGACCATTCTACCTTCCCTCCTTCTCTCCTCTCCCTCCACCTCTGACCATTCTACCTTCCCTCCTCTCCTCTCCCTCCACCCCTGACCATTCTACCTTCCCTACTCTCCTCTCCCTCCACCCCTGGCCATTCTACCTTCCCTCCTTCTCTCCTCTCCCTCCACCCCTGACCATTCTACCTTCCCTCCTCTCCTCTCCCTCCACCCCTGACCATTCTAAATTCCCTACTTCTCTCCTCTCCCTCCATCCCTGACCATTCTACCTCCCCTCCTCTCCTCTCCCTCCACCCCTGACCATTCTACCTATTTCCTTCTCTCCTTTATAGAACCTTCTCACAGCATTCAAATCCAATCTCTCAGATATATATATATCTGTCTCTCTCTATGTCTGGGTCCTATGTATATTAGTTCATGTAGTCCTCTCTTTGTGGCTCCGCTCTTTGTGTCTCGGGATGATGACATCAGTGCTCAGGAGGGTTACCGTGGAAACACAGGGAGGGAGCTGCAGGCGGCCATTAATTACAGGATCCTGAATCTGCAGAGGAGTCACAGTCCGCAGGGCACACACACACACAGGCACACACTGAGGAGGAGTCAGTTTCCGCAGGGCACCATCTATCTAGAGACTCACTACACACACTTATACATATGCACACATTTTTGCACTAACAAAACACAAAGGAGTGCCAAAGAGAAACTAACTCTGGTGTACAGAGTGTGAGTGAAATGATCTTGTAAGCTTTAGTCATACACTCATTTGCTCACTCGTGCTCTCTCTCTATGGGATTAGTACCACGTGTGACTGTACTTCACTTTCGATTTACCCGTTACATTTCCTCTCTGGCAGTCTTCCCTGCTTCCCCTACCAGCCTGTAGGGTTGGAAATAGACTTATATACATCATGAGAGAATGAGTACGTAGATGATCATTCTAACGTGCACTTACAGAGTTATGGTGCCAGAGATGGCTTACATTAACAAGATTTGTCAGCCATGTGTACTTGGAACTTTTCAAAGTTCTTTCGGTATATTCTGTCAGAAGTAAGCATAGATTGTGGTGAAGTAATCTGGAATATAATTATAAATCTGAAACTCATTCCATCACTACTAAGGATGGCATCGCTATTCCAGACAGGTATTACAAAAAAGAAAAAGGTGTCTCTTCTCAGAAACATCATTTTTAAATCACGTTTGTATTCACCACATTTCAAATGTGTATTATGAACCCCTGTCTCTTTCGTGTGTGTGTATGTGTGCGTGCATGTGTGTGTGCAGGTGCGTGTGCATTCGTGAATGTGCTGTGTGTATGTGTGTGTGCGTGCATGTGTTCACATGCATGTGTGCGAGCGTGTGTGCGTGCCAACGTGCGCGCATGTTTGTGTGTTCGTATCACCTACGGCAGTCTCCTTTTAATGGAGCAGCCACAGGTATTCAGAGGGGGAATATTTCAGCGGAAGAGCTTATCTTCTCTGTCCTGTCACCCAGCCACATCAAAGCAGCCTCAGAGAGACAGATATTACAGGTGTGAAATCCTGCACTCGCTGAAACCCCTATCTCTAATAGCTAGAGTTTCCAATTTACCTTCGTTTCCAACCTCTTTTAAACAGCTTTGTTTTATCTTTGATGTCTGTGGGCTTTTTCCTTTTACGTATCTCCTAAAGAGGAAGCATTGCCCACATTGCTGGCCATTTACTTTGGAGAAATGGGTGATTTCTGGTATCCATTTATCCATTATTCTCGGGTAAGTCAGTAATATACAGTATCTGTCTGGCCAATGTTAATCTTTCACAGTGACATTTGCAGACTTTGCTTGAAGTGGATTCAAGCCGTAAATGAACCCGGAGAACAGTCCGTTTTAGATCCATTCTGAAGTGCATGAGGCTAGTTAATTACCTATAGCTGGGTACTATATATACCTACATTTCCATATGTCCATATGTTATTAAAGAATGTACAGTAGCAGGGAAATTGAAACCATGGTTAAATAATTGTTCCAGAGGGACCAACCTGCAGTGGTGGAAAAAGTACCCAATTGTCATTCTTAAATAAAAGTAAAGATAACTTAGAAAAAAGATACACAGTACTTCAGTAAAAGTCTAAAAGTATTTGGTGTTAATTATACTTAAGTATCAAAAGAAAAAATATAAATAATTTCAACTTCCTTATATTAAACAAACTAGAAGGCACCATTTTCTTGTTTTTTATTTTATTTACAGATAGCCAGGGGCACACTCAACCACTCAGACATAATTTACAAATTAAGAATTTTTGTTTAGTGAGTCCGCCAGATCAGAGGCAGTAGGAATGACTAAGGATGTTCTTTTCATAAGTGTGCAATTTGACCATTTTCCTGTCCTAATAAGCATTCAAAATGTACTTTTTGTGTCAGGGAAAATGTATGGAGTAAAAAGTACATTATTTTCTTTAGGAATGTAGTGAAGTAAAAGTAAAACTTGTCAAAATGATATATATTAAAGTAAAGTACAGATACCCCCCAAAAAACTTAAGTAGTACTTTAAAGTATTTTTATTTTAGTACTTTACACCACTGCTAACCTGATTGCTTGTGATATGGTGCCCCCTGTAGTCAATGAGGCATATCACACTTTATTAGTTATAATAATGAAACACCCAGGTTCAGCCACTGGCAAGGTCAGTCCAAGGCCCTGTTCAGGGTTGTGTGAAAATACATCATTCCTTGCTTCCTTGTCTTCTTTTCTTTTCTTTTCTTTTCTTTTCTTTTCTTTTCTTTTCTTTTCTTTCTCTCTCTCTCTCTCTCTCTCTCTCTCTCTCTCTCTCTCTCTCTCTCTCTCTCTCTCTCTCTCTCTCTCTCTCTCTCTCTCTCTCTCTCTCTCTCTCTTTCTCGCTCACTCACTCACTCACTCACTCACTCACTCACTCACTCACTCTCTCTCTCACTCTCTCATCAGCTCTGTCTCTCTCCTCTCATCAGTTCTGTCTCCCACCAAAACCCTGGCCAGTAGAGTAGGCTCACCCAGGTTTATAGAGGTTTAGTCAGTCTTGGTATTGTCCTCTCGGTGAAGACAGTCCATTCAGTCTCTCTCTCTTCACCCTGCCAGGACAGATAAGACTTCCCCAATTAACTCACCACTCTGCTAATAATAAGCGGTGCTTTGGAAACCGTGTGTCTGTGCATGTGTGTTTTCCTTCATGGTGTAAATTATTTGGGAGCGTTGCTGTTTTTAAGCTGTTTGCATGACACAGCAGGAATTTCACCAGCCCAGATTAAAATGTATTACTATTATCCATACAGAACCTTTAGGACAGAGAGAGGAGTTACCAGCAGTGGGAAGATGGGTCTTGTGAATTGCAATGATAACAAATGATGACACAAATGATGGCAAAAAAAAGGTGCTGTCTAAATCCTAAAAGGGTTCTTCGGCTGTTCTCATTGGAGAACCCTTTAAATAACCCGTTTTGGTTCCAGGTAGAAACCTTTCGGTTCCACATAGAACTATTTTGGGTTCCAATGAGAACCCTTTGCACAGAGGGTTCTACATGGAACCCAAAAGGGTTCTATCTGGAACCAAAAAGGTTTGTACCTGGAACCAAAAAGGGTTTCCTGTCAGGACAGCTGAAGAACCAGTTTGAAACCCTTTTTTCTAAGAGTGTGTATGAACTTTGATAGTCCTTTTATCTTTATGGGCCTTTATATTCTGCAGCCAACTTTGCCTCAGCACCTCCGGTTTCGCCACTCCAATAAACAGTTTGATAGAAGCCCCTGCACTGAGAGATACAGTATGTTTCTGGGTTCCTAGTCCTGTGCTGCTGAAACGTTGATGGCTTTTTTTATTCCTCCGTCTTCACTGAACCCATTGACTTCCAATTTCCTGTTTAGGTAACCATCCACTCACATGGACAACTGACATTTCTCCAGAGAGGATGAGTCAGTCTGAAAGAGCAGCTCTTCACCAGTGTGTCGACACTATTATTTACATGTCATGTTTATCATTCATCGATGATGAGACATCTTCAAGAGTCATCATCAGGGAAAGATGTCCGCCTCCTAGATGTGTGTCAATGTTGACATTATGTGAAATGATGAAGTGTGATGGACGACTAATGTGGCTAATGTGTAGAGTAGACTCATTCTTCCTTCCCTCCCTTCTTTCCTCCCATCCTTCCTTCCATCCGGTTCTTACTCAGGTTTTTCTCTCATTCTGACATCTCAGGCTTCTTAATTATTCCCTCTCTCTCTTCATTCTCTCCATCTCTCTTTTCTTTTAATGTCAGATTCTTCCCTTCATTTCCTCCCGTCCACGTCAATTTCTTCTTCCAAATACCAGATGAGTCACAGTGTATTGACTTCATCAGAGGGCTGCTCCACAGACAGGCCAAGCTGAGAGAGACTGAGAACAGACAGGCCAAGCTGAAAGAGACTGAGAACAGACAGGCCAAGCTGAGAGAGACTGAGAACAGACAGGCCAAGCTGAGAGAGACTGAGAACAGACAGGCCAAGCTGAGAGAGACTGAGAACAGACAGACCAAGCTGAGAGAGACTGAGAACAGACAGGCCAAGCTGAGAGAGACTGAGAACAGACAGGCCAAGCTGAGAGAGACTGAGGACAGGAAGGTTTAGGGATTTAGAGATAACGATATTTGTCCTTAACCTTTGTGTGACAGTGTCAGGAGGTTGCTGAAACAATCAATGAAGAAGTGTTGTACTGTTTGATTGTTAGAGGATGATACTGGTAAAGGACTGTGTTTCCTTCAAAGACAAGACAGGGAGATGAGGAGGAAAAAAGAGAGTTGTTTTTGAACCAATGAGGATTGTTTTTAATGTGGTATTTCTTTATGGAGTGGGGCAGTCCCACTCCTTTCCTAGTTTTATTGAAGAGATAGTAAAGTGGTGGAAAGACAGTGGAGAGTGAGTCAAAGGGCAGTGAGTCGATTCGAACCCATGCCGACTCTGGCATACGTGTGGCAAGGTCAGTGGCTGTAACCTCTGGACAACACAGGCCACACCAATGAGGATTGTTACTTTCCTGACACACACACAAGCATACTCTTTCAGACATTCAGATTTCTAACCCAAGCACTAACTCTTGTCCCGCTCTCCTCTCAGGTAAATACGCCATGCGTGACCTGGTCCACCGGTTACCTGGCAGTAGCAGCAACAGTACCGGGGGCAGTGGTGGGACTAGTGGAGGTACCGGGGGCCCGATGGCACCCGGTAAGACCATGTCAGACGATACAATAACGGCTATCTGCTGCGCTCTGCATGAGGTCATCACTAAGAACATGGAAAACGCCAAAGCACTGAGAGACGCTGGCGGGATAGAGAAACTCATCGGCATCGCTCACAGCAAAGGAGACAAGTAAGCGACCACACACACACATACATACACACACACACACATACAGTACTTCAGAAAATATTCAGACCCATTCACTTTTTTCACATTTTGTTACGTTACAGCCTTATTCTAAAATTGCTTAAATTGTTTTTTTTCCCCTCATCAATCTACACACTGTGTTTTGGTCCTGACGTCATCAGAGTGAGCAGCTGAACACTGTATACTGGAAACACTCGTTTTTTTATTGTAACTTAACATAACCAATCTTTTGTTAAACATAAATGCTGAACTTATTTTGGCACGGATTCCGCGACACGGTTATCTTTTAACAGCTAGTACCGCAATCCCGAAATCCCACTTAGCTGTTAGGTTAGAGTCTGTTTGAAAGAGCTGCTAACCTAGCTAAGCTGCTAGCGTTAGCCATCAAACTAACAAAGTTAGTCCTAGATGAGTTTTCCAATGGAGCCCTCTTTGTCTGGAGAATAAATTAACGGTTCCAGCGCTGTAGGAGCTGTATCTACTACGCTTTGTTTCAGGACAAACTGGATCACTCAGAGTTTCAATGCGGCAATTGTTTGCTTGTCGAGGATTATAGGCTTGAGGTGGCTTCTTTGATCACGCAGATAGCCAACCTACGTAAGCAACTGGGGAAAACGCAGAGTGGAATGTCTACCTTTTCTGCGCCGGTGGCTGGACGGCATTCACGTATGTTGGATGCATCTCCATCTTGTCGTTTGTCGTTATCCGACTGGCCGGTGTTGCCCGGAGTTTGTTCACCAGGGGAGCCATCTCCTGCCTCTCCCCCCCATCTGATAGTGGAGTCGAAGGTGCACAGCAAGAGGGACATGGCAATCAGCGATGGTCGCATGTCACGAGCCGTGGAAGCCGAAGACAGCGGCCTCCCCCAATGCAGTCTGTGCTCCCAACGAGAGGCCCGGAGCGAAAAAAAATAAAAAATAGTTTTGCCGCCCTAGAGCCTGATCTTCCTGCACCTTCGTCGCTGGGGGTACCTGTGTCTGCGGCCGCCGTGCCAACTCCTGCTCTTTCCCCTAAGATTTCGAAGTCGATGTCGGCAACCTTCCGTCCCTGCTCTGGATCGAGCGGGGCTTCTCCATCTCCTGCACCATCCTGTGAAGTGTGGGAGTGGGCGGATATCGTCGTCCTTCTCGCCAGCCGTGATTTTGGGAAGCTCCATGGTAGGAAATGTGTCTGTTCCTGGTGCAAAAAGAATTATCCCAGAGCTCGAATAAATTACATTACTAAGCTGCTCCTGAATGTACTACGCCATGACATGGACATCGATTCTATCGTAGTCCATATAGGCTTTAATGACATTATGAAGTGCAGCTCTGAGCAGTTGAAACTGGATTTCAAAGAGCTGATTGACTCTCTGCTAGACACTAATAAAAGACACATCATATCTGGCCCTGTGCCCTCTGTGAATCATATCTGGCCCTGTGCCCTCTGTGAATCATATCTGGCCCTGTGCCCTCTGTGAATCATATCTGGCCCTGTGCCCTCTGTGAATCATATCTGGCCCTGTGCCCTCTGTGAATCATATCTGGCCTTGTGCCCTCTGTGAATCATATCTGGCCCTGTTCCGTCTGTGAATCATATCTGGCCTTGTGCCCTCTGTGAATCATATCTGGCCCTGTGCCCTCTGTGAATCATATCTGGCCCTGTGCCCTCTGTGAATCATATCTGGCCCTGTGCCCTCTGTGAATCATATCTGGCCCTGTGCCCTCTCTGAATCATATCTGGCCCTGTGCCCTCTGTGAATCATATCTGGCCTTGTGCCCTCTCTGAATCATATCTGGCCCTGTGCCCTCTGTGAATCATATCTGGCCCTGTGCCCTCTGTGAATCGTGGCATTGAACACTTTAGCAGGATTCCCTCTCTTCACAAATGGCTACGTGATTATTGCAGCTCAATGTGTGTCAATTTTTGTTGACAATTTCGATACCTTTTGGAAACAAAACACGTTTTATAAGAAAGATGAGATCCACCCAAATAATTTGGGTTCCTGGATCATTTCACAGCATTATAAGGCTGCCTTGAGACAATGACTTATCAATCACCCAAGCCCAGCTCAGTTAATCTCTACCATTGTGTCGCTGAGTCATCATCATGCTTTAGAAAATGTACATTATACCAGGAGCATTGGTAGAGACAATGTAAGTAACCTAATGTATGTCCCTCTAACTGCCCTAAATGTCTCTGCTGATCCTACAGCTATTGTATGCAGCAATCATGGGCCTCTGAACCAGATGTATGCTGTTAGCACTAAGGCGGTGTGCCCTAGTAGGAAGCCCACTGTGTGTAGCCCGCCCTGCACTAACATAAATAACATGAAAATATCTACTTCTGCTAAGCTTCCCAGTAAAGTAATGAAAACAAGCAAGAATCCCAGAAAAGTGCTCAAAATAGCCCACGTTAACATGTGTAGCTTAAGAAACAAGATTCATGAAATTAATAACTTGCTACTAACAGATGACATTCATATTCTGACTTTCTCTGAAACTCACTTAGACAATACCTTTGACGATACAGTGGTAGCAATACATGGTTATAACGTTTACAGAAAAGACAGAGATGCCAGTGGTGGATGTTTTTTGCAGTTTATATTCAGAACCACATTCCTGTAAAGATTAGAGGGGATGTCATGTTAAATACTGTTGAAGTAATGTGACTACAGGTTAATCTGCCTCACCTAAAGCCCATTCTGGTGGGAAGCTGCTATAGACCACGAAGTGCTAACAGTCATTATCTGGATAATGAGTGAAATGCTTGATAATGTCTGTGATATCAACAGAGAGGTATATTTTGGGGCTGATTTAAATATTGACTGTCTTTCATCAAGCTGCCCACTCAAGAAAAAACTTCAAACTGTAACCAGTGCCTGCAACCTGGTTCAGGTCATCAGTCAACCTACCAGGGTAGTTACAAACACGACAGGAATGAAATCATCAACATGTACTGATCACATCTGTACTAATGCTGCAGAAATATGCTTGAAAGCAGTGTCCAGATCCATCGGATGTAGTGATCACAATATAGTAGCCATATCCAGGAAAACCAACATTTTGTAATGAGGAGCAAAAAGACGTTGCACTTGACACATTTATGAAATTACTTATCCCAGTTACTAATAAGCATGCACCCATTAAGAAAAGGACTGTAAAAACTGTTAAAGCCTGATGGATTGATGAGGAATTGAAAAATTGTATGGTTGAGAGGGATGAGGCAAAGGGGATGGCAAATAAGTCTAACTGCACAACCGATTGGCAAACATACTGCAAATTGAGAAGTCATGTGACTAAACTGAATAAAAAGAAGAAGAAACTACACTATGAAACAAAGATAAGTGACATAAAGAATGATAGTAAAAAGTTTTGGAGCACCTTCAATGACATTTTGGGAAAAAAGGCAAACTCAGCTCCATCATTCATTGAATCAGATGGCTCATTCATCACAAAACCCACGGATATTGCCAAATACTTTAATAATTGTTTCATTGGAAAGATTAGCAAACTTAGGCATGATATGCCAGCAACACTACACATCCAATTATATCTGACCATATGATGTCCTTTCTAATTCCCTAAAGTGAGTGTGGAAGAGGTGAAGGAAATATTGTGTTCTATCAACAATGACAAGCCACTGGGGCCTGACAACTTGGATGGAAAATTACTGAGGATAATAACGGACGATATTGCCACTCCTATTTGCCATAGCTTCAATTTAAGCCTACTAGGAAGTGTGTGCCCCCAGGCCTGGAGGGAAGCAAAAATAATTCCCCTAGCTAAGAATAGTAAAGCCAACTTTACTGGCTCAAATAGCTGACCAATCAGCCGGTTACCAACCCTTAATAAAATTTTCAAAAAAATTGTGTTTGACCAGATACGATGCTATTTTACAGTAAACAAATTGACAACAGACTTTCAGCACACCTATAGGGAAGGACATTCAACAAGCACAACACTTACAAAAATGACTGATGATGACTGATGACTGATGATTTTGCAAATTTGCTTATAATCCCTTATCATACTGACGACCTCCCTGCAGAGTTACTCCTTAGGGGGATAGCCCGACTGTACAGCAGACCTAATCTGCTGAGATTTATATCAAAACAAGACAAAAACAAACAAACACAACAACAGCAATACACTTCTTCATATAAAAGTAGAGGTGGGAAATACTTTTCTTCCTTTTATAGGCAGACATGTGAAGAAACAAATCTGCATATCTACCAAAGGGCCCCGGGGAACCAGTAATAAAATAAAAAACACTGCCTGTTAAATCCAAAATAAACAAATTAGAATAACAAATCAAATTAGAATTTCAACTCTTGATAACTCCATAAGGAAATAATTGTATCCCATAAGGTTGTCACGCCTGCTCCCGCTCTTCCTCCCCCTTCCCCAGCCGGCTTGCCCAGCGCCTATGTCTCGCCCAGGTGGGAAGCTGGGTGTCGCCCCTAAAGGGGGGGTATTGTCACGCCTGCTCCCGCTCTTCCTCCCTCTGGCGCTCGAGGGCGCCAGGCTCTCCAGGATTACTCAATCAAGCCACCATCAGTACGCACACCTGCCTTTCCCCGTCACGCGCATCTGTACTCATTTGACTCAGCTGAACTCTATTACTTGTGGTATTGCCTTCCCTATATCTGTCTGTTCCCTAGCTCTGTTCCCTGCTTCAGGATTGATGTTTGTCATATGTCCTTGTTTACCCGTGTGCTGACGCTGTTCCTGTCGTGTTCTATGTCTGTTCCTGAATAAATGTTTGACTCCCCGTACCTGCTTCTCCTGTCCTGCGTCGGTCCTTACAAAGGTAATAGTAAAATAGACTAGAGACAGGTGTCCCTCATTCTGGTCAGCACTCTCTCTCCTTCTCATGGTCAGAATCACACATAGGACAATTGCTAAATTAGAAACTTCTTCCTAATTATTAGTGTTTACATAGCCCATTTAAATCTCACACAATGTCTTTCTAGTGAGGGTGATCGAGCCTCGCCAGGAAGTCAGAACAGAGGTCATAGGTCAGTCAGCCCTACTAAATATTTTCTTTCCATTTTCTTTCCCTGTTCTTCCGAAACCATTTCAAATATTTCAAAAATGTCCATCATTCTGCTTACCTGGTTTAGAAACACATTAAAAACACCTCACACAATAAACCAACACGGTATTAACACCACTAACAAATATTCATAACCGGTGGGTGTGCTGGTAATATGTAGGGCAAAACAAACAAACCAATGACTAGGCCTTACTTATTTGGGAGCTCCCTCTACGGCCAGATCCGATACCTATATACTTTTATAAACCTGCAGAATTTCACTTACTGCTCTCCCAAGGCAACAGCCTCGTGAAACATTTCAAATAGAGAGAAAACATTTTTTTGTTCGTTTTCACTTTGCCAAATCGTAATCAAGCCAAACAAGTCATATTAGAAATTCTTACTTTCCAAATAAAATACCATTTCCTTTGTTACCTTCATTAGTCTACATCTCTGCTTCCTTTAACTCAGAAGCCCTCTCAATCACCATCACCCAGTACATTTCCCCTCCACTCTAACACTTGTTTCCCTCTACAATCTCTACTATACTCTACCTCTGTCTTTCGTCAAACGTTACTTTACCATGTGAACAAAAAGTCTTAAATTACAGTCAAAACAAACATGATAACTTCTATTCACAGGGAGGCCACTTTAATTACTCGTGACCCCTCCTCCCTTTCATCAATTCTATGAATCTATTTCAGAATAAGACGGAATAAAGTCTTTCACAAGATTAAAACCCCTAGGGTTTTCATGATTCTATGAGGAGTGTTTGGTCGTGCCAAATAACACATTGTTCACGTGTAATGTGCTTCGTGACTTCTGAAATCGAAACTCCCAAATATGTTATCTCTTGTTTTGCTGGTTGTACACCCTTTTAGCAATTGTTTAAATGTGGCGTGATACAAAGTTGGACTATCTGTAAACATAATTCGTGCTCTCGCCCATATATACTGCCAATTTTCATATGTTACCTAATACCCACTGTCCATGATTCTCGCAAGGATTATCCAACCCCAAAATTGGCTTCACTTCCATCGCAATATCCATTTTGATAACAGCTTTCAAACCTGCCATCAAAGCTTAAGTACACATTTTATCAATATACTCACATACCCAAGCTGGGTTCGAATACCCATACTAATATACTGTACTGTATACTACATACTTAATGAGTATATACTACATACTATATACTATTAGTTAATTTTAGTATACTGTAAACGAACGGTAACCTTTAAGTTGAGCTTCGCATGTCTACCGGAAGTTGATGCTCTTGCTATGCAGCCTATTTATAGCTTGTTAGCGTAAAAAATTACTAGTTAGACATTAGACGACTAGTTAGACGACTTCGGGTGTTTGGAAATTGACTGTTCAGAGCGCACACTGCCCACTATTGCCGAGGAGCAGGGTTTATCCGAGCGTTCTGACCTTACAACAGCAGTCAAGCACCCAAGTTAACTGGCTAAAGTTGGCTAGCTTGCTAGCTACTTCCAGACACAAATAAGAGAACGCCTCACTCTGATCATTTTACTCACCCTAGCAGAGCTGGTTTAACAATGTCCATTGAGAACGCACAACGACTATACCATTAAGCTAAGAATGACGTGAATAATCCAGTCAGTAAACGTTGGGTAGTTAGATAGCATATAGTTAATATACTAGAAAGTTTGATGTCTTAGTAGCCAACTAATGTTAAGGTAGCTTGCTAACATATATTACCGGTTCATACTGCTGTAATGATATGCTATGCAGTTCATAAGGATAGTGTAACTAACAAATTGTCAACCAATATAACGTATAAGGTAATTTATTTGAAAAGTCATTACTTTATAACATTGCTCAGTATTTTACTGCATTTTTTAAACAATTGTCATAATTATTTAAATCAATTAATTTGTATCTTAAGTTCAATAAGCATACTACATATTCAATTTACTTCACAAATAGTACAGTTAGTGCGGTTATGCGGAGTACATCTACCAATCTTGGTTTTATCATTTTTTATCTTCTGTTTATAGAACGCTGACATCAAACACTGATGTATTGAGCTTTATTTAAAAAATGGTCTTTATGACAACTCATAATAGCATCTATGAATTCTTTATTTGATTGGAATTGTCCGTCAGCAGGGAAATGTTGCCCAATCTTAGCCATGAATATATTTTTTCCCATATTCGAGCCGAATTGGTAGAATGCTCTTGCGCTTCTTTTAGTGCCTCCATGGCTTTGCTATAGTTGACCTCTTCTATGATGGTTATTTCTGCGCCTCTCTCAACGGTGTCCAGAGTTTAGATTTTCTCACTCACGGTTTTAATATATGTCAATTTGAGCAATTTTCCAAAGTAGTGATAGCCACTTACCCAGAGAGTAGTTTGTGCCTTTTAATTGGTCACGGCACCTGATACCTTGTATTAGAGCCAATCTAAAATGGCACCGGAGCAGAAGGCAGACTTTTTACGTGCCCCCAACCGATTGTGTTTTTTTGTTTGTTTATCTGCGTTGTTTGAAACTTATTTTTTAACTATTTTTGTACATATTGAAGCCGCTCTCTTACTACCGAAAATAACTTCAAGACATCAGTACTGTGATTACTCACCACAAACTAGCAGAATCCTTTTTCTTCTTTCACGACTCTGACGAGCCCGGGCGGAGGATATACGGCTCCCTCAGGAACAGGCCCCGACCCCAGTGGTCTGCGTGAAGAGGAGGCAGAGAAAGAGAGGCCGGAGGGCGGGCTGCCTTCTGAGGAGTCGGAGGCGAACGAATAAACCCCCACTCCCCTCAATTCTGCTCGCAAACATTTAATCTTTGGACAATAAAATGGACGAGTTATTGGGAAGATTAAACTACCAACGGGACATTAAAAGCTGTAACATCTTATGCTTCACGGAGTCGTGGCTGAACGACGTCAATATCAACATACAGCTGGCTGGTTATACGATGTACTGGCAGGATAGAACAGGGGCTTCTGGTAAGACAAGGGGCGGCTGTCTATGTATTTTTGTAAACAACAGCTGGTGAACGATATCTAAGGAAGTCTCGGGCAATTGTTCGCCTGAGGTAGAGTTTCTCATGATAAGCTGCAGACCACATTACCTACTGAGAGAGTTTTCATCTCTATTCTTTGTAGCAGTTTACATACCACCACAGTCAGAGGTTGGCATCAAGATAGCATTGAATGAGTTGTATTCTGCCATAAACAAACAAGAAAACGCTCACCCAGAGGTGGCGCTCCTAGTAGCCGGGGACTTTAATGCAGGAAAACCTAAATCAGTTTTACCTAATTTCTATCATCATGTTAAATGTGCAACCAGAGGGAAAAGAACTCTGGACCACCTATACTCCACACACAGAGATGCATACAAAGCTCTCCCTCGCCCTCCATTTGGCAAATCTGACCATAATTCTATCCTCCTGATTCCTGCTTACAAGCAAAGATTAAAGCAGGAGGCACCAGTGACTAGATCAATAAAAATGTGGTCAGATGAAGCAGATGCTAAACTACAGGACTGTTTTGCTAACACAGACTGGAATATTCCGGGAACCTCCAATGGCATTCCTCCAATGGCATTCCTCCAATGGCATTCCTCCAATGGCATTGTACACCGCATCTTTCATTGGCTTCATCAATAAGTGCATCGATGACGTCGTTTCCACAGTGACCGTACGTACATACCCCAACCAGACACCATAGATTACAGGCAGCATCCGCACTGGGCTAAAGGCTAGAGCTGCCGCTTTCAAGGAGCGGGACTCTAACCCGGAAACTTAAAAGAAATCCCGCTATGCCCTCCGACGAACCATCAGACAGGCAAGTGTCAATACAGGACTAAGATCGAGTCGCACTACACCAGCTCTGACGCTCGTCGGATGTGGCAGGGCCTGCAAACTATTACTGACTACAAAGAGAAGCACAGCCGAGAGCTGCCCAGTGACACAAACCTACCGGACAAACTAAACTACTTATATGCTCGCTTTGAGGCAAATAACACTGAAACATGCATGAGAGTACCAGCTGTACAGGAAGATTGTGTGATCACGCTCTTCCTGTACAGCCAATGTGAGTAAGACCTTTAGACAGGTCAACATTCACAAGGCCGCAGGGCCAGACGGATTAACAGGACGTGTACTGCGAGCATGCACTGATCAACTAGCAAGTGTCTTCACTGACATTTTCAACCTCTCCCTGTCTGAGTCTGTAATACCAACATGTTTTAAGCAGACGTGCCCAAGAACACTAAGGTAACCTGCCTAAATGACTACTGACCCGTAGCACTCACGTCTGTAGCCATGAATGGCTTTGAAAGGCTGGTCATGGCTCACATCAACAGTATCCTCCCAGATACCCTAGACCCACTCCAATTTGCGTACCGCCCCAACAGATCCACAGATGATGCAGTCTCTATTGCACTCCACACTGCCCTTTCCCACCTGGACAAAAGGAACACCTATGTGAGAATGTTATTCATTGACTACAGCTCAGCGTTCAACACCATTGTGCCATCAAAGCTCATCAACAAGCTAAGGACCCTGGGACTAAACACCTCCCTCTGCAACTGGATCGTGAACTTCCTGACGGGCCGCCCCCAGGTGGTAAGGGTAGGTAACAACACATCCGCCACGCTGATCCTCAAGACATGGGCCCCTCAGGGGTGCATGCTCTGCCCCTCCTGTACTCCCTGTTCACTCATGACTGCACGGTGAGGCATGACTCCAACAAAGACGTGTCCCGAAGCCACTCCTGCATTATCTTGGCTATGTGCTTAGGGTCATTGTCCTGTTGGAAGGTGAACCTTCGACCCAGTCTAAGGTCCTGAGCGCCCTGGAGTAGGTTTTCATCATCATCAAGGATCTCTCTGTGCTTTGCTCTGTTAATCTTTCCCTCAATCCTGACTAGTCTCCCAGTCCCTGCCGCTGAAAAACATCCCCACAGTATGATGCTGCCACCTCCATGCTTCACCGTAGGGATGATATTGGCCAGGTGATGAGCGGTGCCTGGTTTCCTACAGATGTGACGCTTGGCATTCAGGCCAAAGAGTTCAATCTTGGTTTCATCAGGCCAGCTAATCTTGTTTCTCATGGTCTGAGATTCTTTTAGGTGCCTTTTGGCAAACTCCAAGCGGGCTGTCATGTGCCTTTTACTGAGGAGTCTGTCCCCTCTACCATAAACGCCTGATTAGCAGAGTGCTTCAGAGATGGTTTTTCTTCTGGAAGGTTCTCCCATCTCCACAGAGGAACTCTGTCAGAGTGACCACTGGGTTCTTGGTCACTTCCCTGGCCAAAGCCCTTCTCACCCGATTGCTCGGTTTGACTCTAGGAAGAGTCTTGGTGGTTCCAAACTTCTTCCATTTAGGAATGATGGAGGCCACTGTGTTCTTGGGACCTTCAATAATGCAGACATGTTTTGGTACCCTTCCCCAGATCTGTGCCTCGATACAATCCTGTATCTGAGCTTTAAGGACAATTCCTTCGACCTCATGGCTTGGTTTTTGCCCTGACGTGCATTGTCAACTGTGGAACCTTATATAGACAGGTGTTTGCCTTTCCAAATCATGTCCAATCAATTGAATTTACCACAGGTGGACTCCAATGAAGTTGTAGAAACATCTCAAAGATGAATCAACGGCTCTTTATTTAATTTTTTTATTTGCAAACATTTCTTAAAACTTGTTTTAACTTTGTCATTATGGGGTATTGTGTTTAGATTGATGAGGAAAATATTTTATTTAATCCATTTAAAATAAAGCTGTAACCTAACAAAATGTGGAAAAAGTGAAAGAGTCTGAATACTTTCCAAATGCATTGTACATACGCACACACACCACATGAAGCAAAAGTGAGGCGGGCTATGCTTCCACTCACACAGTCACACACACTCCTCAGTTTAGGTTAGGATGCTTCTAGGGTGACTGTGGTTAGGGCCTAACTTCTCTAGCTTTTCCCACGGGGACTAGAAACAGTAAGAGGGTTTGTGGTGCGTTATTTACGTGGTGAACGCAGTCTCTCATGAGTCTCCGTGTCTATGAGTACTGACAAAACACAGCGCTTACGTTATCAGAATGGAAACCCTGTCACTATGGGAGACCGAGCAGGGTGTTCTGATCGTTGCTATGACACCAAACGGTTGTCAGAAAGATCCTTACATCAGGGTTGTGTGTTGATGTATCACTATGGAGTTCACTGCAGTCCATTCTGAGTAACACGTTGGTGTCACTTGACAGTGAGTGATGTTGCTCTCCGTAGACGTTGCCCCTAACAACTGAAACAGGGTCAGATATGTGTTCATCCCACCCAATAGGCCTTAATTAATCTTCTGTGGTTAGGAACTATGTTTATCTCCAGCAGGACATGTTTGGCATAGAATAAGAATCAGTTTCTAGCTATATGTGTAGACTAGTGCAGCCATGCTTTGACCAAATAAAATGAATGGTTAGGCTACTTCAAGCATCGCACTTCTATTCATGACTCATGTACTCAGTATAATAATATGCCGGTTGACACTGTCTCTGTAGCCTCTTCTCTATTTTCTACATATTGACAAGAGCTGTATATGTTTCTAATGAAACCCAATTGCACAATAACCACCCTCTTCAAGTCCTCCCGTCGCTCTCAAAAAGCAAAATACCCACTCTTTCTCTTCTAATTTTCTCTAAAGTGGCTAGCAGCAGCCATTAGCATGCAGGAGTGGCTTGTTTTAAAGTAACTGCTCTATAACTGCTTAAGAAAATTGCTACCCTTCTAAAGCGCAATCACCTCTTAAAACCATTTTTGCGCCAGGCAGAGGGACTCCTGATGATGAACACGTTTTCGGTCCCTGCAGAGTTCACCTTAAAGTTAGTTTGCATCCCAAATTCCATCCTATTCCGTTAATAGTGCACTACATTTGGCCAGTTCCCATAGGGCTATATAGGGAATAGGGTGCCATTTGGGATGGAGAGTAAAGTAATGTTAAAGTAAATGAAGACTTAATGTGGACAATATTAGCTTGTCTGAGTGTCCCTCTGTTTCTCAGTTTAGCAACATCTCTCTATCTCTCTCTCTCTCTCTCTCTCTCTCTCTCTCTCTCTCTCTCTCTCTCTCTCTCTCTCTCTCTCTCTCTCTCTCTCTCTCTCTCTCTCTCTCTGCATGCTGGGAGTGTTGGTGGATGCTGGGAATTGTATGAGTGAGTGCGAGTGGTGTCTGGAATTAGATCACCTGTGTTTTCTTTTTGTTTCCTTTTAGTTTTCCTTTTTCTATGGATGATTTAATTATTTTAAAAATGTATGTGGTAGAATTAGGTAAATTGTATTTCTTGGAATTGGACTTGTCCTGGTTTAGGTGGGGATGGCGACCCACATGGGGACCCCGTCCCTGTCACTTTGAGATGGCTTCAGGTGTGTTACTGAAGCTACTGTCACTGTGGAGGAGTGTCTGGTCGCCGTAGAAGAGAAGTTAAGTTATGAAAATGTTGCTTATGCGTCGCGGATTAATAAAGCAGTGGTGGTTTTTCCTAAAGAAGAGTGTCTTGTCGATCAGCTGATTGAGCCTGGCGAGATTCTTTAAGGCATGTTTATTCAAGTTTCGCTGCTTTTTTCTCCTTCAACAAGCGTCGCCATTTCAATAGTACCGCCATTTATTCCCAATGAGCTATTGGAGCGTGAGTTATTGCGGTTTGGGAAGTTTGCAAACACCCGGCTCTGAAGCAGTTTATGTCGTTTCGGCGACAGGTGTTTATGTTTTTGAACTCACCTGAGCAGACTTTGGAGTTATCGTTTCATTTTTTAAAAACCTTTATTTAGCTAGACAAGTCAGTTAAGAACAAATTCTTATTTACAATGATGGCCTACTGGGGAACAGTGGGTTAACTGCCTTGTTCAGGGGCAGAACGGCAGATTTTTACCTTGTCAGCTCGGGGATTTGATCCAGCAACCTTTCGGCTACTGGCACAACACTCTAACCACTAGGCTTCCTGCCGCCCCAAAAGCAATGGGACATCTGATGATGAACACATTTTTCGGTCCCTGCAGTGTATGGTGTATAGTTTAAAGTCAAATATGTGTACAGTCAAGTATGACAACAGACTCTATATGACTTATGCTAGTACAGGTATTCAGCAGTGTTTTGAGTGTGGGGATGTTGGCCATAAGCAACATGCTTGCTCGAAAAGGAGAAGGTGGAGGTCGGGCGCAGGTGGTCCTTGTAACGCCTGGGCCCACTGATGTAGGGACAGGTGGACTGACAGTGGTAGAGCAGCCGCAAGCACCTGTTGCTGAGGAACAAGTTGTTTGTGTTGAGGGTACTGAGTTGCAGCTTGTACCAGAGGGGAACATAGCGTCTGTGGCGGGCATAAAAACATTATTGTAGGAGGTAAGGATGGATCTGGTGAGCCATTTCCCCAGACTGGTGAGGAGATGCCCAGTACGAATGAAGGGGTACAGGAGGGGGTTCAGGTGAAGGTAGTCTCCCAGGTAGTGGAGGAGAAACCCGGTAGGAGTGATGGGGTACAGGAGGGGGTTCAGGTGAAGCTAATCTCCCAGGTAGTGGAGGAGAAACCCGGTATGAGTGATTGGGTACAGGAGGGGGTTCAGGTGAAGGTAGTCTCCCAGGTAGTGGAGGAGAAACCCGGTATGAGTGATGGGGTACAGGAGGGGGTTCAGGTGAAGCTAATCTCCCAGGTAGTGGAGGAGAAACCCGGTATGAGTGATTGGGTACAGGAGGGGGTTCAGGTGAAGGTAGTCTCCCAGGTAGTGGAGGAGAAACCCGGTATGAGTGATGGGGTACAGGAGGGGGTTCAGGTGGAGCTAATCTCCCAGGTAGTGGAGGAGATACCCGGTATGAGTGATGGGTTACAGGAGGGGGTTCAGGTGAAGGTAGTCTCCCAGGTAGTGGAGGAGAAACCCGGTAGGAGTGATGGGTTACAGGAGGGGGTTCAGGTGAAGGTAGTCTCCCAGGTAGTGGAGGAGAAACCCGGTATGAGTGATGGGGTGCAGGAGGGGGTTCAGGTGGAGCTAATCTCCCAGATAGTGGAGGAGAAACCCGGTATGAGTGATGGGGTACAGGAGGGGGTTCAGGTGGAGCTAATATCCCAGGTAGTGGAGGAGATACCCGGTAGGAGTGATGGGGTACAGGAGGGGGTTCAGGTGAAGGTAGTCTCCCAGGTAGTGGAGGAGAAACCCGGTATGAGTGATGGGTTACAGGAGGGGGTTCAGGTGAAGGTAGTCTCCCAGGTAGTGGAGGAGAAACCCGGTATGAGTGATGGGGTACAGGAGGGGGTTCAGGTGAAGGTAGTCTCCCAGGTAGTGGAGGAGAAACCCGGTAGGAGTGATGGGGTACAGGAGGGGGTTCAGGTGAAGGTAGTCTCCCAGGTAGTGGAGGAGAAACCCGGTATGAGTGATGGGGTACAGGAGGGGGTTCAGGTGAAGGTAGTCTCCCAGGTAGTGGAGGAGAAACCCGGTATGAGTTATGGGGTACAGGAGGGGGTTCAGGTGAAGGTAGTCTCCCAGGTAGTGGAGGAGAAACCCGGTAGGAGTGATGGTTTACAGGAGGGGGTTCAGGTGGAGCTACTCTCCCAGGTAGTGGAGGAGAAACCCGGTATGAGTGATGGGGTGCAGGAGGGGGTTCAGGTGAAGGTAGTCTCCCAGGTAGTGGAGGAGATACCCGGTATGAGTGATTGGGTACAGGAGTGGGTTCAGGTGGAGCTAATCTCCTAGGTAGTGGAGGAGAAACCCGGTGTGAGTGATGGGGTACAGGAGGGGGTTCAGGTGAAGGTAGTCTCCCAGGTAGTGGAGGAGAAACCCGGTAGGAGTGATGGGGTACAGGAGGGGGTTCAGGTGGAGCTAATCTCCCAGGTAGTGGAGGAGAAACCCGGTATGAGTGATGGGGTACAGGAGGGGGTTCAGGTGAAGGTAGTCTCCCAGGTAGTGGAGGAGAAACCCGGTAGGAGTGATGGGGTACAGGAGGGGGTTCAGGTGAAGGTAGTCTCCCAGGTAGTGGAGGAGAAACCCGGTATGAGTGATGGGGTGCAGGTGGGGAGTGTTGAGAGGGATGTGTCAGGGGTCCAGGGCCTCAGTTGAGGAGGATCAGGAGAGGGATCTGGACATGTCTGATATCCCTGTTGATATGATATTAGCTGGTGACTATTCAATTTACAATCTAGGTGAGGGAAATGGGTCCCTGTACCACATTTTTGGGAAATCTGTTAAATTGGCAGTTTTTTATGTTGAAAAGTTTATGAGGTCAGCTGTTGTGTTACAGAAGATGGTGGGGTTAAACCAGTTGTGTGTGAAGAAGCATTTCCGCTTATGGAAATGTGTTACTGCTGTCACTGCAGCAAAACATAGTGGGAAACGTGGTTAAAATTAAATTAAAACAATGATGATTACCATGCCTCATAGGGTACTTTTTTTCTCTTTGTCTGGTTTCGTTGTGGTCTCTTCTGTTGTTCCTTTCTCCTCTCTATATGGAGGTACTGAGGGTAGGTTCTCTCAATAGTAACGGAGGAAGGGACAGGAATAAGAGATCTTGGGTGTTAGAAGTAATAAAACAGAAAAGGCTTAACGTAGCTTTTCTACAGGGGATACATACATACTGTAGTGATGAGGCTAATGAGGTTGACTGGGTATGTGGTGGGAGGGGCAGCGTATATTCAGTCATGGTACTAATTTCCATGCTGGAGTGGTAATTTTGTTTTCGTCAGGCTTAGGGGTGACTGTGGTATATACAACAGAGATTGCCATGGTTCGGGTTTTATTGGACAAGGCAGATTTTATGTTTATTTGTAATTGTTTTAAATGTTTATGCTCCTAATGAGGATACAGAGCGTATTGTTGTATTTGATCTTATAAAGGTGACCAAGAGGGGGGTGTGGTTTTAGGGGGAGACTGGAACTCTACAGGGGATTCTACAGTTAATCGCACTGCTGAAGAACCTCACCTGCAGTCAGCTACTTGTCGGTCTGATCTATTAACTGAGTTTGAGCTTTCTGATGTGTGGGGAGTAAGAAATGCAAAAGTTAGGCAATACACATGGCTAAAAGTTATTGAAGGTTGTGTCAGTGCAGGAAGGTTAGACAGGTTGTATGTATCTGAGCTCTACTGTAGCAGGGTTGGAACGTGTGACATTACTCCTGTGGGTTTCTCTGATCACCATAATGTTACTGTTGATATTCACTTGCCCTGTCCACGAAGGTCATCACCTTATTGGTATTTTCAAATCAACTCAAATCACATTTTATTGGTCACATACACATGGTTAGTAGATGTTAATGCGAGGGTAGCAAAATGCTTGTGCTTCTAGTTCCGACAGTGCAGTAATATCTAACATGTAATCTAACAAATTCACAACAACTACCTTATACACACAAATGTAAAGGGATGGAATAAGAATATGTACATATAAATATATGGATGAGCGATGGCCGTGCTGCATAGGCAAGATGCAATAGATGGTATGAAATACAGTATATAGATATGAGATGAGTAATGTAGGATATGTAAACATTATTTAAGTGGCATTATTTAAAGTGACTAGTGATACCTTTATTAAATCCATTTATTAAAGTGGCCAGTGATTTGGGTCTGTATGTTGCCAGCAGCCTCTCTATGTTAGTGATGGCTGTTTAACAGTCTGATGGCATTAAGATAGAAGCTGTTTTTCAGTCTCTCGGTCCCAGCTTTGATGCACCTGTACTGACCTCGCCTTCTGGATGATAGTGGGGTGAACAGGCAATGGCTCGGGTGATTGTTGTCCTTGATGATCTTTTTGGCCTTCCTGTGACATCGGGTGCTCTAGGTGTCCTGGAGGGCAGGTAGTTTGCCCCCGGTGATGCGTTGTGCAGACCGCACCACCCTCTGGAGAGCCTTGAGGTTGAGGGCGGTGCAGTTGCCGTACCAGGTGATACAGCCTGACAGGATGCTCTGGATTGTGCATCTGTAAAAGTTTGTGAGGGATTTAGGTGACTAGGCCACATTTCTTCAGCCTCCTGAGGTTGAAGAGGCGCTGTTGCTGTTTGTAATCAAGCCTACTACTGTAGTGTCGTCTGCAAACTTGATAATTGAGTTGGAGGCGTGCATGGCCACACAGTCATGGGTGAACAGGGAGTACAGGAGTGGGCTGAGCATACACCCTTGTTAGGCCCCAGCGTTGAGGATCATCGAAGTTGAGACGTTTTGTCCTACCTTCACTACCTGGGGGCGGCCCGTCAGAAAGTCCAGGACCCAATTGCACAGGGCGGGGTTGAGACCCAGGGCCTTAAGCTTAATGATGACCTTAGATGGTACTATGGTGTTGAATGCTGAGCTGTAGTCAATGAACAGCATTCTTACATAGCTATTCCTCTTGTCCAGATGGGATAGGGCAGTGTGCAGTGTGATGGCGATTGCATCGTCTGTGGCCCTGTTGGGGCGGTATGCAAACTGAAGTGGGTCTAGGGTGGCAGGTAAGGTGATATGATCCTTACTAGTTTCTCCAAGCACTTCATGATGATAGAAGTGAGTGCTATGGGGCGATAGTCCTTTAGTTCAGTTTTCTTCGCTTTCTTTGGTACAGGAACAATGGTGGCCATCTTGAAACATGTGGGGACAGCAGACTGGGATAGGGAGCGATTGAATATGTCCATAAACACACCAGCCAACTGGTCTGCGCATGCTCTGAGGACGTGGCTAGGGATGCCGTCTGGGCCAGCAGCTTTGCTAGGGTTAACACTTTTAAATGTCTTACTCACTTTGGCCATGGAGAAGGAGAGGGGGGGCCCGCAGTCCTTGGGAGTGGGCTGCGTCGGTGGCACTGTATTATCCTCAAAGCGGGCAAAGAAGGTGTTTAGCTTGTCTGGAAGCAAGACGTCGGTGTCCGTGACGTGGCTGGTTTTCTTTTTGTAGTCCGTGATTTCCTGTAGACCCTGCCACATACGTCTAGTGTCTGGGCCATTGAATTGCGACTCCATTTTGTCCCTATACCCACATTTCTCTTGTTTGATTGCCTTGCAGAGGAATTAACTCCAATGTTTATATTTGGACATATTTCCTGACCTCTTTCCATGGTTGAATGCGGTGGTTCGCGATTTCACTTCTATCCACGGTTTCTGGTTGGGGTAGGTTTTAATAGTCACAGTGGGTACAACATCTCCAATGCACTACCTAATAAACTCACTCACCGAGTCAGCGTATAAATCAATGTTATTGTCTGATGCTTCCCGGAACATTTTCCAGTCCACGTGATCAAAACAATCTTGAAGCGTGGATTCCGATTGGTCAGATCAGTTTTAACTGGTTTTAGGGGTCCATGGGTACACCCTTTTATTAGTTACCGCCTATAGGACAGTATGAGCAAGATGGAGTCGTGGTTGGATTTCTCTAAGGAAGGGCGGGGGAGGGCCTTGTATGCATCGCGGAAGTTAGAGTAGCAGTGGTCCCGTGTTTTGCTCGAACAGTTACAACAGTCAATGTGCTGGTAGAATTTAGGTAGTCTTGTTCTCAAATTAGCTTTGTTGAAATCCTCAGCTACAATAAATGCAGCCTCCGGATATATGGTTCCCGGTTTACATAGAGTCATCCCGTGAAGTTATTTCGGGGCCGTCAAGGTCTCTGCTTGGGGGGGATATACACGGCTGTGACTAAAATCTAAGAGAATTCTCTTGGGAGATAATGCAGTCGGCATTTGATTGTAAGGAATTCTAGGTAAGGTGAACAAAAGGACTTGAGTTCATGTATGTTGTTATTGTTACACCATGAGTCGTTAATCATGAGGCATCACCCCGCCCCTTCTTCTTACCAGAGAGATGTTTGTTTCTGCCGGCGCGACACTTGAACAAACCCGGTGGCTGTTCCGACTCTGACAACATATCCCGAGTGAGACATTTTTCCGTGAAACAGAGAATGTTACAATCTCTGATGTCTCCCTGTAAGGCAAATCGTGCCCTAATTTCGTCCACCTTGTTGTCTAGAGACTGGACATTGGCGACTAATATGCTCGGAAGCGGTGGGTGGTGTGCTCGCCTTCTAAGTCTGACCAGGAGACCGCTCCGTCTGCCTCTCCTGCGGCGACGACGTTGTTTTGGGTCGGCCTCTGGGATTAGATCCAATGTCCATTGTGGAGGTCCGAACAAAGGATCCGCTTTGGGAAAGACGTATTCCTGGTCGTAATGTTGGTAAGTTGACATCACTCTTATATCCAATAGTTCTTCCCGGCTGTATGTAATAGCACTTAAGGTTTTCTTGCCTTACAATGTAAGAAATAATACATTGCTCTGGATAAGAGCGTCTGCTAAATGACTTAAATGTAATGTAAATGTTAAAAAAACAAATTACTGCATAGTTTCCTAAGGACTTGAAGCGAGGCGACCATCTCTGTCGGCGCCATCTTGAATGTTTTTTAATGTTAAGTTACTACATGATGCCATGTTTTGTGAAAGTTTTTGATGTTTTGGGAAAAAGGGAGGGTTATTAAATGGAATGCCCAAACAACCGTATACTGCTCTGTCTAGTATTGAAGTTAAAGAGACTATAATGGCTCTTGAAGAGGACATCAAATCTATTAAGTTGAAGTTGCTCACTCAGAATGACCCTGGACTAGTCGTGAACTTACAGGACAAGAGACATGAACTGAGGTCATTTTTACATAAAAGAGTGAAGGGTGCCTTGATTAGGTCTCACTTTGCTACCCTCAAGGATATGAATGCACCTAGAAAATTTTTTTAACCTAGGGCAATCGACATTGCAAAGCAAACAGATGATCTGCCTTCGTGTCCCTGATGGGAAGGTGGCCACGGATGACAATGAGATGCGCCAAAATGCAGTGGATTTCTATTCTGCCCTCTATAAGATTGTGATCCTCTCTGTGCTGAACAGTTGTTAAATGGACTTCCTCAATTGGGCCCCTAGCAGAGAGCTGCTTTGGACTCTGACATTACTCTGCAGGAGCTGTCCACTACCAGCTGTTAAATACCAATTGGATACCACAAAATTGGGGATAAAAAGGGGTAAAAAGATATATATAATAATAATAATAATAATAATAAAGGGGGATTTGGCTCTTTTAAAAACTGCCAACGTGTTGCATTGCTGTGTGCACAATATACAATTATATCTAAGTGTCTCTCAAACAGGTTGATAGAATATCTGGGGCTCTTGGTCACAAATACCAGTCTTACTGTGTCCCTGACCACTCTATTGTTGATAACTTGTTTCTAATAAGAGATGTTTTACACATTTGTAAACTGTATGATGTAAATGTGAGTTTGCTTTCTTTGGATCAGGAGAAGGCTTTTTACCGTCTTGGATGAGTTTACTGTATGCTGGGGCCTCATGTATGGTGAAGGTGGGGGTGGTTTGAGCTGCCCTTTCCCCATCCATTGGGGTATCAGACAGGGATGCCCAATTTCAGGACAGTTATATTGTCTGGCAATCGAACCAAATGCTTTGTTTTTTAAGAGCGAGGCTTACTGGAATCTCTGTGCCAGGGATTATGAAGCACTACGATAGCACTGTCTATGTATGCAGATGACGTGACAGTTTTTATTACAGGGGCTGAGGATGTTAAAGTTCTCTCAAATGTCTATGAGGGGGTCTCCTCAGCTAGAGTCAATTGGGGAAAGAGTGAAGCGCTGTGGACGGGTCAGCTTCAGATAGGGTCCGCTCCACGGTTACCAGGGGGGCTTCAGTGGGGCAGAGATGGGATGAAGACATTGGGGGTTTTTCTAGGCTCCGATGTCTTTCAAAAAAATAATTGGGAGGGTGTAGTGGATAAGGTGTGTGCCAGATTGTGTAGGTGGAAATGGGTGCTACCCCTGCTGTCTTATAGGGAAAGGGTGCTGGTAGCCAATAACCTTCTGCCCTGTGGGACAGACTAAAGATTTTACAGCCAAAATCTGATACAAGAGCTTCAATTTCTTGACCCTTGTCAATTTCTGACCATTGTCAATTTCTTCTGGTCTGGACAAAATTGGATTAAAGCTGCAGCCCTGTACCCGCCACTGCACGAGGGTGGGCAAGGCCTGGTGGACATTTCTTATAGGATCATTTCTTTCCGACTTCAAGCAGCCCAGAGACTGTTGTACAATGACGGTGCTAGCTGGGTCGATACAGCCTACATATTGGCTGCAGTCCAAACACTTAAAAGACACAGACTATCCCCTCAGCCCTCAAATTAAGTGGACACTTCTGATGACGTATCATAACGTCTGACGAGTATACACTTGCAGGGCAAGGGGCGAGGGAGGAAGGAATGATTTTTATATTGACCGATATTGCCTGGAAATTCGTCACTCGTTCATCCCGCGATGATTGTGTTTTCAGCCAACGCTAGCTTGTGGGTGCTTTATATGCGCTACAGTCAATTATGATTGCATGTCTACTTGCATTAAATATATAATTATTAATATACGCTTACTGTTTGAAAGCTAGCAAGTGAATTAGCTAAATGATGTTAGCCTTCTGAAGGTGAAAATGTTTCCAAATTTCCAAAAGCTAACCAAACAAAAACATAATTACTTTTATGTTTGTGCCGTCATGTGCATTAGTAGCAGAATTTATAACTTATTTACATTTGTTTTTACTTACACTTCTTAGCGGATGTACAATCATCACGAATTGAATTGTGGGAAGTTTCAGGCCCCGAAGTGAACATAGTTGTACACTCGTAAACTCGACTAAAAACAAGAGCTGAGGGACTTACGTTGCAAACTTCCCTTGCTTGGGAATTCTGAGGCTGGTCGATTTTCAACTCATTGCCTATTGAAATCCCAGTGGGATATGGATCTGTTTGCACTTCCTACGCCTTCCACTAGATGTCAACAGTCTGTAGAACGTTGAATGAAGCTTCTACTGTGATGTCAAGCCGGATGGGAGCTGTTTTAGTCAGTGGTCTGGCAGAGTGCCAGGTCCTGGTCACGCGCATTCCAAATGATATGGACTTGCGTTCCATTACTTCTACAGACACAAAGGAATTCTCCGGTTGGAACGTTATTGAATATTTAGGATAACAACATCCTAAATATTGATTCTATAGTTAGTTTGACAAGTTTATTCGACCTGTAATATAACTTTTGGAAGTTTTCGTCCGACGTTCGCCTGGACCTGCACGAGCGTTTGGATGTGTGTACTAAACACGCTAACAAAAGTAGCTACTTGGACATAAATAATGGACATTATCGAACAAAACAAAATGTTTATTGTGGAACTTGGATTCCTGGGAGTGCATTCTGATGAAGATCATCAAAGGTAAGGGAATATTTATAATGTAATTTCGTATTTCTGTTGACTCCAACATGGCGGATAATTGCTTTTTCTATCTGAGCGCCGTCTCAGATTATTGCATGGTTTGCTTTTTCCTTAAAGTTTTTTTGAAATCTGACACAGCTGTTGCATTAAGAACAAGTGTATCTTTAATTCTATGTAAAACATGTATCTTTCATCAAAGTTTATGATGAGTATTTCTGTAATTTGATGTGGCTCTCTGCAATTTCTCCGGATATTTTGGAGGCATTTCTGAACATGGCACCAATGTAAACTGAGATTTTTGGATATAAATATGCACATTATCGAACAAAACATACATGTATTGTGTAACATGATGTCCTATGAGTGTCATCTGATGAAGATCATCAAAGGTTAATGATTCATTTTATCTCTATTTCTGCTTTTTGTGACTCCTATCTTTGGCTGGGAAAATGGCTGTGTGTTTTTTGGACTTGGCGGTGATCTTACATAATCATATGGTGTGTTTTCGCTGTAAAGCATTTTTGAAATTGGACACGATGGGTAGATTAACAAGATGTTTATCTTTCATTTGCTGTATTGGACTTGTTAATGTGTGAAAGTTACATATTTCTAAAAAATATTTTTTAATTTCCCGCGCTGCCTTTTCAGCGGAATGTTGTCGAGGGGTTCCGGTAGCGGAACGTGTGTCCTAGAAAGGTTAACAGGTCTGGGAGAGGTTTTCTCTTCCCAAATGTTTATATTTGGGCCAAAGGTTAATAAAGGTTACATTTAAAAATGTGGGCCACAGTACATGTTTAGTCGAAGGGGTGTAGTTATTTTACTTAACTTTGTGTCAGGGGCAGCTAAATTGACAATTTGGAAGACACGAAAGAACAGTATTCGGGCACAGGGGTCTGTGGACGTGGTGGGCATGCTGGAGAGGATGTTGGCTGGGGGTTGAGTTTGCTTATTACAAACTGGTTAATAACATTGGGCTGTTTATGAGCATATGGGGTATTCCGAGTTTGTTGTGTTTAGTTACTGTGGAGGAAGATTTGGTGTTGTGTTTTTAATTGATGTTTTTGTTTGTTTGAGTGTTTATTGTGTTGTAGGCTCCCAGACCCAATAAAGTTTTTTCTCTCTCTCTCTCTCTCTTCTCTTCTCTTCTCTTCTCTTCTCTTCTCTTCTCTTCTCTTCTCTTCTCTTCTCTTCTCTTCTCTCTCTCTTCTCTTCTCTTCTCTTCTCTTCTCTTCTCTTCTTCTCTTCTCTCTCTCTCTCTCTCTCTTCTCTTCTCTTCTCTTCTCTTCTCTTCTCTCTCTCGCTCTCTCTCTCTCAGACACTCAGCCAAGGTGGTGAAGGCTGCATCTCAGGTGCTCAGCAGTATGTGGCAGTACAGAGACCTACGCAGCCTCTACAAGAAGGTAAGACCTCTTATAATCCTTAATAACGGGATCATAAGAGGGACATGGATGGAGACATGTTGGCTGGTTGGGGGAATGGGGTGGGAGGTTGGGGGAATGGGGTGGGAGGTTGGGGGAATGGGGTGGGAGGTTGGGGGAATGGGGTGGGAGGTTGGGGGTGGATGCCCACTTTTCTTTGGTTTTCTTTTCCTGTTTATACTGAATTTATTATTTATTATTAAATTCTGTGTGTATTTCTTAATTGTATTTTTTTTATTTTGAGTGTCAGCATATAAACGTATACATATAAACGTATAAATTAAAATGGATAATGTACCCGTAACACCCCCCCTACCCCCCATTTTTTTTATGAATAAATAAAAATGTGGTATAACAAAAAATAACATAAGCTTTCTGATTCTGGACTTATTCGCATATCTTATACATTGTGTATATACACATGCTTAGCTTGGTGTTACAGGGTTGGTTTTAAAGCTTTCTATCACTTTCTAGTCTTGGAGTGTTTTGTCAAGTTAGTTGGATTTGTTTCTGCCCCCACATTATTGGTGTAATAAAATCTCACGACTCATTAAAGATATACACTGAGTGAACAAACATTAAGAACAACTTCCTATTGAGTTGCACCCCCTTTTGTCCTCAGAACAGCCTCAATTCGTCAGGTCATGGACTCTACAAGGTGTTGAAAGCGTTCCACAGAGATGCTGGCCCACGTTGTCTCCAATGCATCCTAAAGTTGTGTGAAGTTCGCTGGATGTCCTTTGGGTGGTGGACCATTCTTGATACACACAGTAAACTGTTGAGCGTGAAAAACCCAGCAGCGTTGCAGTTCTTGACACACTCAAACCGGTGCACCTGGAACTTACTAATATACCCCGTTCAAAGGCACTTAAATATTTTGTCAAAGTCTCAATTGTCTCAAGGTTTAAAAATCCTGCTTTAAGCTGTCTTCTCCCCTTAATCTACACTGATTTAAATGGATTAACAGGTGACAACAATAAAGGATCATAGTTTTCACTTGAATTCACCTGGTCAGTTTATGTCATGGAAAGAGCAGGTGTTCCTAATGTTTTGTATACTCAGTGTATACAGTGCCTTCGGAAAGTATTCAGACCTCTTGACTTTTTCCACATTTTGTTACATTATTTATTGTAACAATGTAACATTATTGTTACATTCTTATTCTAAAATTGATTAAATAGGTTTTTTTCCTCAGCATTCTAACACAATACCCCATAATGACAAAACGAAACAGCTTTTTAGATTTTTTTTGCACATTTCAAAAAAATGTAAGACAGAAATACCTTATTTACATAAGTATTCAGACCTTTTGCTATGAGACTCGAAATTGAGCTCAGGTGCATCCTGTTTCCATTGATTATTCTTAGAGATATTTCTACAACTTGATTGGAGTCCACCTGTGGTAAATTAAATTGATTGATATTATTATTTGACCTTGCTGATCATTTATGAACATTTGAACATCTTGGCCATGTTCTGTTATAATCTCCACCCGGCACAGCCAGAAGAAGACTGGCCACCCCTCATAGCTTGGTTCCTCTCTAAGTTTCTTCCTAGGTTTTGGCCTGTCTAGGGACTGTTTCCTAGCCACCGTGCTTCTAAACCTGCATTGCTTGCTGTTTGGGGTTTTAGGCTGGGATTCTGTACAGCACTTTGAGATATCAGCTGATCTAAGGGCTATATAAATACATTTATATATACATTGATTTAATTTAATTTAACTTGATTGGACATGATTTGGAAAGGCACACACCTGTCTACATAATATCTCAAAGTTAACAGTGCATGTCAGAGCAAAAACCAAGCCATGAGGTCGAAGGAATTGTCCGTAGAGCTCCGAGGCAGGATTGTGTCAAGGCACAGATCTCAGGAAGGGTACCAAAACATTTCTGCAGCATTGAAGATTCCAAAGAACACAGTGGCCTCCATCTTTCTTAAATGGAAGAACTTTGGAACCACCAAGACTCTTCCTAGAGCTGGATGCCCTGCCAAACTGAGCAATCAGGGGAGAAGGGACTGGGAGACTAGTCGGGATTGAGGCAAAGAAGAACGGAGCAAAGTAAAGAGATATCCTTGATGAAAACCTGCTCCAGAGCGCTCAGGACCTCAGACTGGGGCGAAGGTTCCCCTTCTAACAGGACAACGACCCTAAGCACACAGCCAAGACAACGCAGGAGTGGCTTCGGGATAAGTCTCTGAATGTCCTTGAGTGGCCCAGCCAGAGCCCAGACTTGAACCCGATCAAACATCTCTGGAGAGACCTAAAAAATAGCTGTGCAGCAACGCTAACCTGACAGAGCTTGAGAGGATTTGAAGAGACGAATGGAAGAAAGTCCCCGAATACAGGTGTGCCAAGCTTATAGCATCATACCCAAGAAGACAAAGTACTGAGTAAAGGGTCTGAATACTTATGTAAATGTGATATCCCCCTTAGGAGACTGAAAAGATTTTGCATGGGTCCCCAGATCCTCAAAAGGTTCTACAGCTGCACCATCGAAAGCATCCTGACTGGCTGCATCACCGCCTGGCATGGCAACTACAGAGGGTAGTGTGTACGGCCCAGTACATCACTGGGGCCAAGCTTCCTGCCATCCAGGACTTATATAATAGACGGTGTCAGAAGAAAGCCCATACAATTGTCAGAGACTCCAGTCACCCAAGTCATAGACTGTTTTCTCTGCTACTGCACGGAAAGCGGTACCGGAGAGCCAAGTCTAGGACCAAAAGGCTCCTTAACAGCTTCTACCCCCAAGCCATAAGACTGCTGAACAACTCATCAAATGGCCACCAGACTATCTACATTAACCCCCCCCCACCTCCATTTATTTTGTACACTGCTACTACTTGCTGTTTATTATTTATGCATTGTCACTTCACCCCTACCTACATGTACAAATTACCTCGATTACCCCTGTACCCCTGACTTTAGCCTACTTGGTTAATATTTTGTCAACTCTTCTTGAACTGAACTGTTGGTTAAGGGCTTGTAAGTAATTATTTCACAGTAAGGTCTACACTTGTTGTATTAGTGGCATGTGACAAATAACGTTTGATTTGATTTGATATTTCAGTTTATTTTTTTAATAAAATGTGTGTGTGTAATGTTCACACAGAAGAACAATGGGGTTTAGATGAGAGGAACAACAAAACAGTACTATGAAATATTTACTGTGAATGTTTCCTAAATAAGACTTTGCTTAGCCCCAAGCCCCAAGCCCAGGGTCTATCGTGTACTGTTAGTCTATTCAAGTTATATCCCTTCTCTCTCTAAATAGCTCTCCTTTATCTCTCTCTCTCTCTCTCTCTCGCTCTTTCTCATCCCTTTCTCTCTGTTCCCCTCTCTCTCTCTCTCTCTCTTTCTCTCTCTCTCTCCCTCTGGAAAAGGAACACTCAGACCCAACTTGATTAGCTGGGTTCTATAGATGTTCTGATCTGTTCAGTGAATACAGCTGTAGTGAATGGGAGTGCAGTGAAGGAGGTTAGAATCCAAGTTATTCTTCAGTTTTTTTAATTCAAATATTTTCAATTCCCTACATGATTTCAGGATGGGTGGACAGTAGTTCATCAATGTTTGGTGTGTGTGGGTGCACGAGCGTGAGTAATACACTGCCCTGTTTGTGTGTCATGGTATCAGCCTTAGGCTGTCCTGTCTACTCCTGTCTGTCACACCTGAATGACCAATGTCACTGACACATACATATGTAGGATCTTAATTTGATCACCTTGTTGCAGAAGAACTTTCCTGCAATGCAAGAAATCTAAAACGTGCAGTGTATTTCAAGTTTAAACAGTTTACTGAAATTTGTATTTTCCACTTTCACATTTCAGACTTTTTACAAAAAATGTATCAAACCCTACAAAAATGTCCATTAAATATAATCCACTTAATAATTGACATTTCCTGTTGCTGCAGGATTGTTTTCCTGCTGTAGCAAGCTGGCTCAAATTAAGATCCTACATCTGTACACAGTCTCTGACAGATTCAACATTAACACATTCAACAAAAGTCTTGTCCCAAAGTCACCCCAGAGAGTGTTCTGCTGTTGCAACTTTAGTGTCTTCCGGGGATAGTCCACTCTGCTGCCTAGACTCCCCACTCAATCTTTGCACGTATGAAAGAGGAGAGAGAAAGAGAGTGGAAGGGAAGGGAGTGGAAGGGAAGGGAGGAGAGGGACAGTAGACAGTACACCCAGGCAGATGGATGGACAACAGTAGCCCTCGATAGAGAGAGTGTGTGGGAATGGTGTATTCAGACTAAAAACCTTTTGTTTTTGTCTCCCTGTCCTTAACCAGGGGTACCTGTCCTTAACCAGGGGTACCTGTCCTTAACCAGGGGTACCTGTCCTTAACCAGGGGTACTAATTGAGATGAATACAGGAGTTTACCTCATACAAAGTAGCAAGAAATGAGAGTGAAGAACTTGATTGACTAGAACGTCTTTGAAAGGACATTTGGATTTTGAGTTATTGGTAGTAGAAGAATGACACAGTCTCCTGTACACGTTAGGATCTCCCATATATGAACCATCGATCAGAAAAGCCTTAAAGTAGGCTAGTTACAGCACTTAGAGAGGAGTTGAGGAGATCTTGAAATGAGTATGTGTGGCAATGGTTTACGGTATTAGTAGTGTGTGTGTGTGTGTGTGTAATACTACAAGTACTAGCAGAGTGTGTGTTCTGTTACATATTTGTGTTAGAAGAGAGGAGAATATAGGATTAGGTCAATAATGAGGTGGTTTGAACTGCCATCTCAGAATGCTGTTTGCTTTGAAGTCTGGGGTAATGAGAACATTCACACACACTGTCTCCTCACACAGTGCATGTGTGTGTGTCTGCCTGTGTGTGCATGCGTGCGTGTGTGTGTGTGTGTGTTGGAGACTCCACTTACAACTGTTAATCACTTCCTACAGAATATGTAGACAGGGTTTGCCTTGGGGCTAGAGAACATGAGCATGGATCGGGAGCCAAATAAACATATGAAAATAGAACAGATGCTGATGAGATCAAATGTAGACTCTAGTCATCAATAAAACATAAGTTCTGTGTTGTGTCCAAGTATAAGTTTATCAACATGTTATGATCGCTAGGGTTTTATATCTGTAAATTTGCTATTATTGAATGGCAGAATGTGTGAATTTAACAGCTTGACGTTGCCACTTGGTATGGTTAGCTGAGGGTAGGAATGTAACCACAAACTCATATACGAAGCTATGGATGCCATGACTGACACTGTACCTTAAGGGGCTGGATAAACAGACTGGAGGTGTTGACGTCACAGAGAGGTGATTCTGCTGATCACAAAGATACAACGTTGTCCCTCCTGGACTTGTCTTTTACCTCTTTCTCCCTCTATTTACCTCTTTCTCCCTCTATTTACTATAACTTTCTCTCCCCACTACTTACTCTATGTCTGCTATCTCTCTCCCCCTCTTTCTCTCTGTCTCTCTCTCTTTCTCTCTCTCAGTACCTTCCAGGGTTGTTCAATCCAACACAGACAGTCGGCCAAGTCTTCTTTGTCTGTCCTGATGCTGACACTAAGAACTGCCGGTGGCAGAGGCAGAGGGGCAGAGACAGAGGCAAGGAGGCAGCGGCAGAGAGAGGGAGGCAGCGGCAGAGAGAGGGAGGCAGCGGCAGAGAGAGGGAGGCAGAGGCAGAGAGAGGGAGGCAGAGGCAGAGAGAGGGAGGCAGAGGCAGAGAGAGGGAGGCAGAGGCAGAGAGAGGGAGGCAGAGGCAGAGAGAGGGAGGCAGAGGCAGAGAGAGGGAGGCAGAGAGAGGGAGGCAGAGAGAGGGAGGCAGAGGGAGGGAGGCAGAGAGAGGCAGAGGCAGAGAGAGGGAGGGGGAGGCAGAGAGAGGGAGGGGGAGGCAGAGGCATAGCGAGGGAGGCAGAGGCAGAGAGAGAGGGAGGCAGAGAGAGAGGGAGGCAGAGGCAGAGAGAGGCAGAGAGAGAGAGGGATGCAGAGAGAGAGAGAGAGGGATGCAGAGAGAGAGAGAGAGAGAGAGAGAGAGAGAGAGAGAGAGAGAGAGAGAGAGAGAGAGAGAGAGAGAGAGAGAGAGAGAGAGAGACAGTGGAGCAGCAGTACAGACACACTTTCTTTATATTATGTCCACCAAGGGTTAAATAGGTCCTAAACTATTTTAGAACTGGACTGGAGAGGCCAACCCAGTCTGTCCAGAAGGACATCATGGTCAACAATGTCGAATGCAGAACTTAAATCTAAGAGTACACGGACAGTGTCACGTGTGCTCCCTCTCTGGCCTCTAGGTCACCAGGCTGCTCGTTAGGGTGCACACCTGTCACCAGTGTTAGGCGCATAATGACACTCACCTGGACTCCATCACCTCCTTGATTACCTGCCCTTTATGTCACTCCCTTTGGTTTCTTCCCCAGTCGTCATTGTTCCTGTTCGTGTTACGTGTTTGTTTCATTTATTAATTAAATGTATTCACTCCCAGAACTTGTTCCCGACTCTCAGCGTACATCGTTACAGACAGAAAGACGAGGGCACTTATCAAACTTCTCATCAGGTCTTTCTTAACTGATACCCAGCCTAATTATGGTTATCTTATCTCTGAAATATGCTGCAAACTCATCACATTTAGATGTGGAGGAAAGTTGACATACAGTGCATTGGGAAAGTATTCAGCCCCCTTGATTTTGTCCACATTTTGTTACGTTTCAGCCTTGGTCTAAAATTGATGAAATTGCTTTTTTTCTCATCAATCTACACACAATACCCCATAATGACATAGCATTAAAAGCAGGTTTGTAGACATTTTAGAACATTTATAAAATAAAAAAATGGAAATATCACATTTACATAAGTATTCAGACCCTTTACTCAGTAGTTTGTTGAAGCGCCTTTGACAGTGATTACAGCGTTGATTCTTCTTGGGTATGACGCTTGTTTTTAGGGAGTTTCTCCTATTCTTCTCTGCAGATCCTCTCAAGCTCTGTCAGGATAGATGGGAGCATTGCTGCACAGCTATGTTCAGGTCTCTCCAGAGATGTTCCATCAGGTTCAAGTCTGGGCTCTGGCCGGGCCACTCAAGGACGTTCAGAGACTTCTCCCGAAGCCACTCCTGCATTGTCTTGGCTGTGTGCTGAGGGTCGTTGTTCTGTTGGAAGGTGAACCTTCACCCCAGTCTTAGGTTCTGGGGGCTCTGGAGCAGGTTTTCATCAAGAATCCTTGCTCTGGTCATCTTTCCCTCGATCCTGACTAGTCTCCCAGTCCCCCCCACACAAAACATCCCCACAGCATAATGGTGGCACCACCATGCTTCGCCATAGGGATGGTGCCAGGTTTCCTCAGACGTGACAGTTGGCATTCAGGCCAAGAAGTTCAATCTTAGTTTCATCAGACCAGAGAATATTGTTTCTGAGAGTCTTTTAGGTCACTTTTGGCCAATTCCAAGCGGGCAGTCATGTGCCTTTTACTGAGGAGTGGCTTCCGTCTGGCCACTCTACAATAAAGGCCTGATTAGTGGAGTGCTGGAAAGATAGTTGTCTTTCTGGAAGGTTCTCCCATCTCCACAGAGGAACTCTGGAGCTCTGTCAGAGTGACCATTGGCTTCTGACCAAGGCCTTTCTCCCCCGATTGCTCAGTTTGGCCTGGCGGCCAGCTCTAGGAAGAGTTTTGGTGGTTCCAAACTTCTTCCATTTAAGAATGAAGGAGGCCACTGTTTTCTTGGGGACATTCAACGCTTTAATCCTCAGATTTGTACCTCAACACAATCCTGTCTCGGAGCTCTACGGACAATTCCTTCAACCTCATAGCTTGGTTTTTGCTCTGACATGCACTGTCAACTGTGGGACCTTATATAGACAGGTGTGTGCCTTTCCAAATCATGACCAATCAATTAAATTTACCACAGGTGGACTCCGATCAAGTTGTAGAAACATCTCAAGGATGATCCATGGAAACAGGATGCACCTGAGCTCAATTTCGAGTTTCATAGCAAAGTATCTGAATACTTATGTAAATAAGGTATTTCTGTTTTTTATTTTTTAGAAATGTACAAAAAAATCAAAAATCCTGTTTCGCTTTGTCATTATGGGGTATTCTGTGTAGATTGATGAGGGAAAATAATTATTTAATCCATTTTAGAATAAGGCTATAACATACATTTTTGTGGGAAAAGGGGATGGGCTCTGAATACATTCCGAATGCACTGTTGGTTTGCGGTATTAGGATTTATCAGGCCATCAATGGTCGAGAAGAGCACTCCGCAATTATTCTGATTAATAGTGATCAAATTTGAAAAATTAGCCCATCTGGGATTTCTAATTGCCTTGTTATATATGCCAAATTGCTCTCTCAGAATATCATAATGGACCCACAACTTTTACTTTCTCCACTTACGCTCTGCCTTTCTGCAATTTCTCTTTAATTGACTAGTTTTCTCACTCATTCAAGGGGCTCTCTGTTTGGATGTGGCCTTTTTCAACTTTACTGGAGCTGTGGCATCAATAGTTCCCCTAATACTATTACATTTATCAACTAAATCATCAATAGAGGAAAGTAGAATAGGTGGTGGAGTACTGTTCATACACTCAATAAAATCTGTTGCAACTTCAGAGGTAAGATAGCGTTTCTTAATGATGCGTTCAGTATTACCCTGTGCTATGGGCAACAAGGTAGTAAGAAATCCACAGTGGTGATCAGATAAAGCAACATCAACAATAGAGGATATGTCAATAGAAAGCCCCTTGGTAATAACCAGGTCTAGAGTATGGCCACAGTTATGGGTGGGCCCAGTAACATGTTGGCTAAAGTCCATCAAGCTCAAAATATTCATACATTCAATGGCCTTGGAGTCTCTTTGTCAACAAGAATAGTATAATCACCCAACACAATGATTTTATCACAGTTCTCAAGGGCAATAGACAATTGTTCAGAAAGATCAGTATAGAAAGGGGGGCAGTGCTTTGGTGGCCTATACAGGGTTGTGACCAGCACTGGTGGCCGACATGTAAACAGTATAGCATGATGCTCAAAAGACCCAAAGTCACCAAATGAAATGGCCTTACAGCCGAGAGCATTAGTAAAAGTAGAGGCTTGACAAAAAAAAAGCTCCTTGGGACTGTAGTGGCGAGGGTCGAGGGCTTCAAGTTCCTCAGTGTCCACATCAGTCAAGAATTATTATGCTCCACACACACCAAAACAGTCGTGAAGAAGGCACGACAAAGCCTCATCCCCCTCAGGAGGATGAAAATATTTCTCATGGGCCCTCAAATCCTCAAAACGTTCTACAGCTGCACCATTGGGATCATCTTGACTGGCTGCATCACTGCTTGGTATGGCAACTGCTTGGCATCCGACTGCAAGGCGCTACAGAGGGTAGTGTGTATGGCCCAGTACATCACTGGGGCCAAGCTCTCTGCCATCCAGAACCTCTATACCAGGCGGTGTCAGAGGAAGGCCCTAAACATTTTCAAAGTTTCCAACCACCCAAGTCATAGACTGTTCTCTCTGCTACTGCATGACAAGCGGTACCGATGCACCACGTCTAGAACCATCAGGACACTGAACAGTTTCTACTCCCAACCAATAAGACTGCTAAATAAGTAGTTAAATTGTTAATCAAATAGCTACCTGGACTAGCTGCATTGACCCATTTTGCGCTAACTCTTTTGACTCATCACTTACACTGCTGCTACTGTCTATTATCTATCCTGTTGCCTGGTCACTTTATCCCTACATATATGTATATATCTACCTGCATTACCTCATACCCCTGCACATGGACTCAGTACTGGTACAATGTGTATATAGCCATATTATCGCTACTCATTGTGTATTTATTCCTCGGGTTATTATGTTTCTATTATTGGGAAGGGCCCGTAAGTAAACATTTCACTGTTAGTCGACACCTTTTGTTTACGAAGCTTGTGACAAATGAAATGTGATTAGATTTCCTGACAGCTAACGTAAATCAGGTGTCAGGCAAGGTTACTGATCATGCGTAGCACGGGAAGGTCACGCACATGCTGTGTGCATGTGTTCTGCGTGTGTTGGATTTATAGCATGTGTGAGGCCTGTGTGCATTGCTCTGCATGGTTTCCAGTCTAACTACAGTTTGATAGCAGAGAATGCCAGTGGGGGGGATGGTACGATAGATGTGTTGGATGTATGCTATATCTGGGGATGGTGATTGGGGTGGGGAGGCGAGGGGAGTGCAGAGAGAGGAGGAGGAGAGGGAGTTGAGCTGTCTGAGGCGTAGTCATGTGTGAGAGATGGAATATGTGTATGCCTTCTTGCTGGCTAGTGAGCATGTGTGTGACACAGTTTTCATTTCAAAATATCCTTAACATTCTACTGAATGGTAAAAGTTTCCTTAGATTCCTTTCAAATAGTCACTGCCTGGGACTTTAGCCTTTATTGGGCTTTAAGAATTCAGTTATAAGATCAGAGTGTTTTATTATATAAAATCCCTTACTTATTAATTTATTCTGTGGCTCAACACTTGAATATGGAATATGTCTAACATTAAACACTAATTTCCCATTGTCCTCTCTCCCATTCCCAGTTTGATGAGTCACGACTATTTCTTTACACACACACACACACACACACACACACACACATGCACACATGCACCGACATGCACACACACGTTATACAGCTGTCTCAGTGAG
The DNA here is from genome assembly GCF_029448725.1 of Salvelinus fontinalis. NCBI lineage: Eukaryota > Metazoa > Chordata > Actinopteri > Salmoniformes > Salmonidae > Salvelinus > Salvelinus fontinalis. Next base: position 20,490,135 of record NC_074689.1, read on the forward strand.
AACATAAAGGGGATTTGACTGTAGGGAAAAAATAAAAGCATGAAGGGCTGAAGGTTAAAAAGCATGACATGGAATGAGTGTGTTAAAATGACAGAAGTTGCCGTGGCTGAGGCCTGGAGGGACGAACCATTTTTTCATAACCTTTATTCAGCCTAATCGCATCACACACACATACACGCACGCACCTTGTGTGTAGGCTTTAAGTGCTTTATTCGCCTCTTACCTTACAGCCTTGAAATACCTGTCCAATGTGGTTAGATGCAAGAGGCACAATGGTTGCCTGGCAACCAAACTCTCTACTTGCTGGGGGGGGGGGGGTGAAGGTGAAGATAGATAGGGAGAGGAGAGAGGGTAAGATAAGTGAGGGTACGGAAGGAGGTTATGAGAGTGAGGGGATATGAGGAGAGGAGAGAGGGTAAGATAAGTGAGGGTGTGGAGGAGGTAAATGAGAGTGAGGGGATATGAGGAGAGGAGAGAGGGTAAGATAAGTGAGGGTACGGAAGGAGGTTATGAGAGTGAGGGGATATGAGGAAAGGAGAGAGGGTAAGATAAGTGAGGGTACGGAAGGAGGTTATGAGAGTGAGGGGATATGAGGAGAGGAGAGAGGGTAAGATAAGTGAGGGTGTGGAGGGGGGAAATGAGAGTGAGGGGATATGAGGAGAGGAGAGAGGGTAAGATAAGTGAGGGTGTGGAGGGGGTAAATGAGTGTGAGGGGATATGAGGAGAGGAGAAGAGAGAGGGTAAGATAAGTGAGGGTGTGGAGGGGGTAAATGAGTGTGAGGGGATATGAGGAGAGGAGAGAGGGTAAGATAAGTGAGGGTGTGGAGGGGGTAATGAGAGTGAGGGGATATGAGGAGAGGAGAAGAGAGAGGGTAAGATAAGTGAGGGTGTGGAGGGGGTAAATGAGAGTGAGGGGATATGAGGAGAGGAGAGAGGGTAAGATAAGTGAGGGTGTGGAGGGGGTAAATGAGAGTGAGGGGATATGAGGAGAGGAGAAGAGAGAGGGTAAGATAAGTGAGGGTGTGGAGGGGGTAAATGAGAGTGAGGGGATATGAGGAGAGGAGAGAGGGTAAGATAAGTGAGGGTGTGGAGGGGGTAAATGAGAGTGAGGGGATATGAGGAGAGGAGAGAGGGTAAGATAAGTGAGGGTGTGGAGGGGGTAAATGAGAGTGAGGGGATATGAGGAGAGGAGAGAGGGAAATTGGGGCGTCTTTGAACTGTATCAGAGAGGATCCAACCTTTGATCCTTCTGGAGCTCTGCAGGAAACAGGCATGTCACGGCAGGACATGATGTGTGCGTGCGTTACAGTATAATGACATCATTATTAACTATAAGAGTTATGGCTCTTGTATAGAGGGTCCTAATGCTGAATCCAAAGTTTAATGCTATGTTAAGTATTGTTTTCAGTTATCCTGTTTTTCTTCTTTATTTCATTGTGTTCCAGCTCAATAGGTATCTGTCATATCAACACAGCAATTATACAGCAGCAATTATGTGAGTGGAGTTTAGGGTGGTTAAGGTGGAGAAGCATCGTTAGTGTAGACGTTGACTTAATTGGTGGGTGAACCCAACTGAAGATTTGTGTCTGTTCCGTCTACAGTCTTTATATTGAAACAACAGCTGCTGTAATGTGGTGTTGTAGTCATCTGGTGAATCACCTAACAGGGATCACTGGTGTTATATTCATCTGGTGAATCACCTAACAGGGATCACTGTGGTGTTATATTCATCTGGTGAATCACCTAACAGGGATCACTGGTGTTGTAGTCATCTGGTGAAGGACCTAACAGGGATCACTGGTGTTGTAGTCATCTGGTGAATCACCTAACAGGGATCACTGGTGTTATATTCATCTGGTGAATCACCTAACAGGGATCACTGTGGTGTTATATTCATCTGGTGAATCACCTAACAGGGATCACTGGTGTTGTAGTCATCTGGTGAAGGACCTAACAGGGATCACTGTGGTGTTGTAGTCATCTGATGAATCACCTAACAGGGATCACTGGTGTTGTAGTCATCTGGTGAATCACCTAACAGGGATCACTGTGGTGTTGTAGTCATCTGATGAATCACCTAACAGGGATCACTGGTGTTGTAGTCATCTGGTGAATCACCTAACAGGGATCACTGGTGTTGTATTCATCTGGTGAATCACCTAACAGGGATCACTGGTGTTATATTCATCTGGTGAATCACCTAACAGGGATCACTGTGGTGTTGTAGTCATCTGGTGAATCACCTAACAGGGATCACTGGTGTTGTATTCATCTGGTGAATCACCTAACAGGGATCACTGGTGTTGTAGTCATCTGGTGAATCACCTAACAGGGATCACTGTGGTGTTGTAGTCATCTGGTGAATCACCTAACAGGGATCACTGGTGTTGTAGTCATCTGGTGAATCACCTAACAGGGATCACTGGTGTTGTATTCATCTGGTGAATCACCTAACAGGGATCACTGGTGTTATATTCATCTGGTGAATCACCTAACAGGGATCACTGTGGTGTTGTAGTCATCTGGTGAAGGACCTAACAGGGATCACTGGTGTTATATTCATCTGGTGAATCACCTAACAGGGATCACTGGTGTTATATTCATCTGGTGAAGGACCTACCAGGGATCACTGGTGTTATATTCATCTGGTGAATCACCTAACAGGGATCACTGGTGTTATATTCATCTGGTGAAGGACCTAACAGGGATCACTGGTGTTATATTCATCTGGTGAATCACCTAACAGGGATCACTGGTGTTGTAGTCATCTGGTGAAGGACCTAACAGGGATCACTGGTGTTATATTCATCTGGTGAATCACCTAACAGGGATCACTGGTGTTATATTCATCTGGTGGAGGACCTACCAGGGATCACTGGTGTTATATTCATCTGATGAAGGACCTAACAGGGATCATTGTGGTGTTATATTCATCTGGTGAAGGACCTACCAGGGATCACTGGTGTTATATTCATCTGATGAAGGACCTAACAGGGATCACTTTGGTGTTGTAGTCATCTGATGAAGGACCTAACAGGGATCACTGATGTTATATTCATCTGGTGAAGGACCTAACAGGGATCACTGGTGTTATAGTCATCTGGTGAATCACCTAACAGGGATCACTTTGGTGTTGTAGTCATCTGGTGAAGGACCTAACAGGGATCACTGTGGTGTTGTAGTCATCTGGTGAAGGACCTAACAGGGATCACTGTGGTGTTATAGTCATCTGGTGAAGGACTTAACAGGGATCACTGTGGTGTTATAGTCATCTGGTGAATCACCTAACAGGGATCACTGGTGTTATATTCATCTGGTGAAGGACTTAACAGGGATCACTGTGGTGTTATAGTCATCTGGTGAATCACCTAACAGGCATCACTGTGGTGTTGTAGTCATCTGGTGAAGGACTTAACAGGGATCACTGTGGTGTTATAGTCATCTGGTGAAGGACTTAACAGGGATCACTGTGGTGTTATAGTCATCTGGTGAATCACCTAACAGGGATCACTGTGGTGTTGTAGTCATCTGGTGAATCACCTAACAGGCATCACTGTGGTGTTATAGTCATCTGGTGAAGGACCTAACAGGGATCACTGTGGTGTTATAGTCATCTGGTGAAGGACTTAACAGGGATCACTGTGGTGTTATAGTCATCTGGTGAATCACCTAACAGGCATCACTGTGGTGTTGTAGTCATCTGGTGAAGGACCTAACAGGGATCACTGGTGTTATATTCATCTGGTGAATCACCTAACAGGGATCACTGGTGTTATATTCATCTGGTGAAAGACCTAACAGGGATCACTGGTGTTATATTCACCTGGTGAAGAACCTAACAGGGATCACTGGTGTTATAGTCATCTGGTGAATCACCTAACAGGGATCACTGTGGTGTTGTAGTCATCTGGTGAAGGACCTAACAGGGATCACTGGTGTTATAGTCATCTGGTGAAGGACCTAACAGGGATCACTGGTGTTATATTCATCTGATGAAGGACCTAACAGGGATCACTGGTGTTATATTCATCTGATGAATCACCTAACAGGGATCACTGGTGTTATATTCATCTGATGAATCACCTAACAGGGATCACTGGTGTTATATTCATCTGATGAATCACCTAACAGGGATCACTGGTGTTATATTCATCTGATGAATCACCTAACAGGGATCACTGGTGTTATATTCATCTGATGAAGGACCTAACAGGGATCACTGGTGTTGTATTCATCTGATGAAGGACCTAACAGGGATCACTGGTGTTATATTCATCTGATGAATCACCTAACAGGGATCACTGGTGTTATATTCATCTGATAAATCACCTAACAGGGATCACTGGTGTTATATTCATCTGATGAATCACCTAACAGGGATCACTGGTGTTATATTCATCTGATGAAGGACCTACCAGGGATCACTGGTGTTGTATTCATTTGATGAAGGACCTAACAGGGATCACTGGTGTTATATTCATCTGATAAATCACCTAACAGGGATCACTGGTGTTATATTCATCTGATAAATCACCTAACAGGGATCACTGGTGTTATATTCATCTGATGAATCACCTAACAGGGATCACTGGTGTTATATTCATCTGATGAATCACCTAACAGGGATCACTGGTGTTATATTCATCTGATAAATCACCTAACAGGGATCACTGGTGTTGTATTCATCTGATGAAGGACCTAACAGGGATCACTGGTGTTATATTCATCTGATGAAGGACCTAACAGGGTGTGGTGTGTGATTCATTTGTATTTATTTGTATTCATATTTTTGATTTTTTTTAACTAATTTTGAAGACATTTTAATATATCTGTCTGTGTATGTTCTGTAGGATGGATTTTTCAATGTGTGTAATTTATAGGGCGATTCTAACAAGTTTCTCTCTCCCTCTTGTTTTCTCTCTCTCTCTCTCTCTCTCTCTCTCTCTCTCTCTCTCTCTCTCTCTCTCTCCTACAGGATGGATACTCTCAGTATCACTTTGTTGGTTCTGCCTCTACGATAGAGAGAGACAGACAGAGGCCCTACTCCTCCTCTCGCACCCCCTCTGTATCCCCCGTACGAACCTCACCCAACAACCGCTCAAGTCAGTGTTTGTGTGTGTGTGTGTGTGTGTGTGTGTGTGTGTGTGTGTGTGTGTGTGTGTGTGTGTGTGTGTGTGTGTGTGTGTGTGTGTGTGTGTGTGTGTGTGTGTGTGTGTAAGCTGTCCTCTCTGTCACCCTGATAAACTCTTGCCTCCAACTTCCTCTCCCTTAAACAGGCCAATGAGCCAGAGAGCTATAGGAAGAGTGCATTATCATTATCCATTAGCATCAGTGCTAGCGTGCCTACGGGCTTTCAGACATGGTTAGCAATAGCCAATAGCACCAGGGCTAGCCTGCCTGTGGCTGTGCTTCCTCCACAGTGGATTTAGCCTGGTGATGAGGCAGAAAAGTGCTTTTCCTCCCTCTGGCTTAGTGGACTCTTTAACTGGCCCTGGCCTTAGCTTCAGAGCAACTAGCTTCCCTGCTTAATGGTGTGTATGTACGTGTATGTGTGTGTGTGTGTGTGTCTGTGTGTATGTGTGTGTGCGCTTGTGCATGTGCGTATGTGCCTGTGTGTTCAATAGCTGTTCCATCTCAAGGTCAATGAAAAAAACATCACTATGTCTTGCCACTTCATTTCTCTGCACCTACTAAGAACAGTATTATAATGACATACTGCAAGTGAGAGTGTGGTATAGTAGTGATAACAGTTCCCTGAGGAGTGAAGTCAGACATGATGACGTAAGTTGTAAGAGGAGGGGAAGATGAGTCCCACTTTGAATATTGACATTGAGAATCAGGAGCTTAGAGGGATATAGAAACCCTGCTCCCTCCTTTCCTCCCTCCATCCCTCACCTCCCTCTTTTCCTCCATCCCTCACCTCCCTCCTTTCCTCCATCCCTCACCTCCCTCCTTTCCTCCATCCCTCACCTCCCTCCTTTCCTCCATCCCTCACCTCTCTCCTTCCCTCCATCCCTCACCTCCCTCCTTTCCTCCATCCCTCACCTCTCTCCTTTCCTCCATCCCTCACCTCTCTCCTTTCCTCCATCCCTCACCTCCCTCCTTTCCTCCATCCCTCACCTCCCTCCTTTCCTACATCCCTCACCTCTCTCCTTCCCTCCATCCCTCACCTCCCTCCTCTCCTCCATCCCTCACCTCCATCCTTTCCTCCATCCCTCACCTCCCTCCTTTCCTCCATCCCTCACCTCCCTCCTTTCCTCCATCCCTCACCTCTCTCCTTTCCTCCATCCCTCACCTCCCTCCTTTCCTCCATCCCTCACCTCCCTCCTTTCCACACATCTTCTCCTCTGACGTTCCTCTCCTCATTCTCCCTCTCCTTTATCACTCTCTATTCCTGCGTTGCATGGTTCTCTCGTTCTTCTGTTCCCCTGCTCTCCAGTACATGCTGTTCTGGATCTGCTACAACCATGTTTTCTAGCCTCTGAGACCGATCAAAGCAGATTGAGAAAGGGAGGGAGGGAGGGAAGAGGGGGAGAGAGAGATAGAGCGAGAGAGATGTGTGTGCGTCATCATCATTCAAACGTAGAACCTTGTCTGTTCTCTGTGATTAACACCAGCCAAGAGAGACCCTGACCTAGGGGCCCATGCACACACACTGTCTCTGTGGAACTGTAGTAAATGATAAGGGTTTCATGGCTGAACTGTTTCTCTCCTCAGACAATCTCAGAGTAACTGACTGATCCTGCTCACATGTCTGTTCTAACTGTGAGTGTGTGTGTATGTTTGTGTGTGTGCATGTGCGTGCATGTGTCTCTGCAAGCGTGTGTGACCTTTCAAAGCCCCTAGGCGCTCACTGTACCATGCTGATAGCTCTCAGACCTGATCTCCATGGGTAACCGTATCTAACAGTGAAGAGCCTGGTCTCCGGGGTTACAGGATCTAACGGTGTTGTGTTACCGTAGTGATTATCCGTTTAACATAGTTGCTGTCACAGGGTTGTCACACTCCCCTCCTCTCCCCTCCTCTCCCCACCCCACCCCTCCTCTCCCCTCTCCTCTCACCACCTCTCTCCTCCTTTCCCCTCACCCCTCCCATATCTCCCCTCCTCTCACCTCCTCTCCACTCCTCTCCACTCCTCTCCTCACCCCTCTTCTCCCCTCCTCAACCCTCCTCTCCCCACCCTTCCTCTCCCCTCCCCTCCCCACCCATCCCCTCCTCTCCCACCCATCCCCACCTCTCCTCTCCCCACCTCTCACCTCCTCTTCTTCCTCTCCCCTCCCCTCCTCTCCTCTCCCACCCATTCCCACCTCTCCCCTCCTCTCCTCTCACCTCCTCTCCCAGCCATCCCCACCTCTCCTCTCCTCTCCCCACCCATCCCCACCTCTCCTCTCCTCTCCCCACCCATCCCTCCTTTCCTCTCCTCTCCCACCCATCCCCACCTCTCCTCTTCTCTCCCCACCCATCCCCTCCTCTCCTCTCTCACCCATCCCCACCTTTCCCCTCCTCTCCCCACCCCTCCTCTCCCCTCCCCTCCTCTCCTCTCCTCCCCCACCCATCCCCACCTCTCCCCTCCTCTCCTCTCCCCATCCCTCCTCTCCTCTCTCTTCCCTCCCCTCCTCACCTCTCCCCACCTCTCCCCTCCCCTCCTCTCCCACCCCTCCTCTCCCCACCTCTCCTCTCCCCACCCCCCTTACCCCACCTCTCCTCTCCCCACCCCTCCTCTCCCCACCTCTCCTCTTCCCTCCCCTCCTCTCCCCACCTCTCCCCTCCTCTCCTCTCCCCACCCCTCCTCTCCCCACCACTCCTCTTCCCTCCCCTCCTCTCCCCACCTCTCCTCTTCCCTTTCCTCCTCTCCCCACCTCTCCCCACCTCTCCTCTTCCTTCCCCTCCTCTCCCCACCTCTCCTCTTCCCTCCCCTCCTCTCCCCACCTCTCCTCTTCCCTCCCCTCCTCTCCCCACCTCTCCTCTTCCCTCCCCTCCTCTTCCCTCCCCTCCTCTCCCCACCTCTCCTCTCCCCTCCCCTCCTCTCCTCATCTCTCTATTGTTCTAGTAAGGAACAGTACGTTGTGTATGTTTCTATTAGGTTATTTATATTTATAGAATGCTGTAGTCTTTTAGGGATGAACATGCTACTTAAAGCCTTCTCTGATCTGGATGGTTTAATACAGTGTAGGTGAGCAGTTTATATTATGTGTGAAGTATACACTTGATAAGAGTGTTTAGGTAAGCAATATCATAGACTGTAGTGTGTGAGTAAGCATTTTCAGGGGACTGTAAGAGGAGATCACATGCCCCCTGTGAGTGAGTGTCTGTATGTTTGTGTGTGAGTAAGGGTTTTCAAGGGAATTACTGTGTGCTACTCTGACCTGCAGGAGACGACCTTCATGCTGTCACACTAAACATACCTAATGATGAATAATGTGTGTGTGTGATTGTGTGTGTCTGACCGGTGTGTGTGTAATACAGTAAGCGCCCCGGCCTCTCCCAGAGAGATGATGAGTATGAAGGATCGCAAGCCCGAAAACGACTCCACGGCAACCAACGCAGGTTTCCACAGCAACAAAGGAGAGCACACATCCCGGAAAGACGCCATGGCAGGTGTGTGAGAGGAAATATAAAGAATAGATTATTACTTTCTATCTACGCATCTCTTTCCGCCATTCTCCCCCCTCTCTCTCCCCCTCACTCTCTCTCCCCCTCCCTCTCTCTCCCCCATCCCTCTCTCTCTCTCTCTCCCCTTCCTTCCCTCCCTCCCTCTCCCCCCTCCCTCTATCTCTCCTCCTCCCTCTCTCCCCCCTCTCTCTTTCCCCCTCCCTCTCTCTCCCCCCTCCCTCTCTCTCTCCCCCCTCCCTCTCTCTCTCCCCTCTCTCTCCCCTCCCACTTTCTCTCCCCCCTCTCTCTCTCTCCCCCCTCTCTCTCTCCTTCTCCCTCTCTCTCTCTCCCCCCTCCCTCTCTCTCCCTCCTCCCTCTCTCTATCCATTGCTGAGTTTTTCTCATATAATAACCTCAATAGATTATGAATAAAAGAATGTCCAGGACAAAGGTTTGAGTTCTCGAATCAAAGGGTTTATTCTGAAACTCAACAGGCTACTGTATGGCTGTAGCCTACGCCAGGTACATCTGTATAATACATCAGTCATCAACAATTCGCTATCTCACTTGTCCATCGCCTCAGTCAAGACATGCCACTTCCAGAATCCTACATTTGTTTTAGTTTTGTTTTCAAAGCATCTTTGATATTGTCTTTGTAATGAGAGTGCTATATAAAATACATCTATTATTATTATTATTGTAATATACAGGTAAGTGCAGTAAATGATGGTTCTGGTGGCTCTGTTGTGGTCTACCCCTTAGAGGACAAGGTAAACGCCAATACAGCCATTCTGACTGATCATTTTGATCCTGATGGGAGTGGTCTCTTCCAGGATGACAGTGCCTCCATCCACAGGGCACAAGTGGTCACTGAATGGTTTGATGAGCATGAAAAATATGTAAACCATATGCCATGGTGGATAGATTTCAACCCAATTGAACACTTATGAGAGATTCTGGAGCGGTGCCTGAAACAGCGTTTTCCACCACCATCAACAAAACACCAAATGATGGTATTTCTCGTGGAAGAATGGTGTTGCATCCCTCTAATAGAGTTCCAGACACTTGTAGAATTGATGCCAAGGTGCATTGATGCTGTTCTGGCCCGTGGAGGCTCGTGGAGGCCCGTGGTGGCCCAACACCCCTTTATTTTGGCAGTTTCCTGTGGCTCTCTTAACTCATTAAGAGACATTCACTAATTACTATTTTAGACTTACATTCTGTATAGACATTTTCTCACTAATTAATTGTGCGACTTAAAGGCTGATGTTATTTTCACCAGATTCTCTGACATGTTCTCAGGCTGATGTTATTTTCACCAGATTCTCTGACATGTTCTCAGGCTGATGTTATTTTCACCAGATTCTCTGACATGTTCTCAGGCTGATGTTATTTTCACCAGATTCTCTGACATGTTCTCAGGCTGATGGTGTTTTCATCAGAAGTTCTGACATGTTTTCAGGCTGAAGGCTGATGGTGTTTTCATCAGAAGTTCTGACATGTTTTCAGGCTGAAGGACACATTCTCTCTTTAATATACTTATTCTTTCTCACACTTCTTCTCCATCTATTTCTCTCAGTCTTTGTCTTTCTTTCTGTCTTTCTTTCCTTCTCTCTCTCAATTCATTTCAAAGGGCTTTTATTGGCATGGGAAACACATGTTTACATTGCCAAAGCTATTGAAATAAACAATTTAAAAAATACCAATAAACATTACACTCACACATGTTCTCTCCCTCTCTCTCTCTCTCTGTCTCTGACACGCTCTCTTTATCTTTCTCTTTCTCTCTCACACTCTCTCACACTCTCTGACACCGTCTCTCTCTCTCTCTCTCTCACACACTCTCTCTCTCTCTGACACCGTCTCTCTCTTTCTCTCTCTCACACACTCTCTCTCTCTCTCTGACACCGTCTCTCTCTTCTTTCAGTCCAAATCTCCTGTGGAACATCCACGTTGTTCCGGAAATCTTATGTAACTGCTAATGACGACATTAAACACAACCAGGTGAGCTACAGTACTACAAACACACACCCACACACAAATACACACATGTGCATGCAGGCATGCACATACACACACACTCACATTGCTGCACGCACACACAGACACGCACAGATTTTTATGGCACGTCTTGTTAGCAAGTTACCTCCTTGGCATCTGGTGCCATGATGATGGTTGTCATGGTTGCGTCTTCAGGAAGGTGGAGGTTCTGATAAGCTCTGATGTGTTTCGGAATCTTCACCAATGCCCCGCCCACAAACTGAAGAGCGTGAAACTGTGGAAACCTGAAACCACACCCCGCGCTTATCCAATTAAAAACCTTATCTTATCACCTCAGATGAAGTTAGACCAATTAAACGGCTCTGTGAAATGTGTAAACGTAAACTTAATACAGCCTCAATTTTGGAAGATGAAACTAACTGTATAGTTTCTGAGGTGTGATGAGTTTTTATTTCCTCTCCAGATCCCTCCTCAGCCCATGACCATAGCTCCGCAGGCAGACTGCTCCTCTACACCTATAAAAGACTACGACACGTTCCCTCCATCCCTCCCTCCAACCTTCCCTCCGCCGCAGAACCCCGGCCGCATGCTGGATGACTCCTTCTTCGAGCCTCCAGACCAGCCCCTCCCCCAGCCCCCGTCTCAGGCTGCCACTGACCTCCGGATGCACCTGGGCCTCAAATCCACTGGCAACTACGTGGACTTCTACTCTGCATCCCGGCCCTACTCCGAACTCAACTACGAGACCAGCCACTACCCGGCTTCGCCTGACTCCTGGGTCTAGAGACAGGAGTCACAACTTATCTCTGGTCCTGGAGAGACATAGGCTTGTGCAGGCTTTAGCTCCAGCCTTGCAGTAACAACACCTGATTCAAGTAATTGAAGTGTTATGAACAGTTGTTTTTAGGATATTAGGTTTATTAGTGCTGGGCTGGAACAAAAGCCTCCATGGTCCTGTAACTCTCCAGGACTGGGAGTGAAAACACTGGTGTAGAGTAAGGTGGGAGTGGGAGTGGGAGGTTAATATTAGTTACTAACCGCAGCAGAGATTGAGGGGGTAGAGGAGGGAGGTGCCAGGGGGTTGTTAGGGACTGAGGCGTGAAGAGAGACTGCATGTGCATGAATACCACAATACATTTTCTTTCTACCAGTTCAGTTTGTTCAAAGCTTGTTCCACTGGGAAAGTGAATGTATGGATATGTCAAAAGGGAGAGAAAGAACGAGAGAGGGAGAGAGACAGAAGAAAGAGAGAGAGAGCCTTGATAGAAAGAAAGAGAGAGAGAGAGAGTGAAGGCCTTGACGGAAAGAAAGAGAAAGAGAAAGAGAGAGAGAGAGTGAAGGCCTTGACGGAAAGAAAGCGAGAAAACAAGTGAATGATGACGGAGGGCTCTTACATTGACCTTCAGAAAGGAGGAGAAGAGACGAGGTGTGGAGAAATGGAGGAGAGAAAGAGTGGCGGTGAGGGTTCTTTGGCCAGTCGGGATGAAAAGCCACAGAACAGAGAAGGGAGAGAGGGATGAGTGGAAAACACCAAGCTCAAGGCAGGAGTGGATGTTTACAGGAAAAACTAAGGGAGCAGCTTTCCACCCATTCATTACATTGACTTCTGACTTTCACCTTTCTATGGAATGTCCTCTATTCAAGAAGACTCTTCCAGCCATTTTATTTTCACATATTTTTTATTTGTATTTTTTTAAGTTGTGGATGTATAGTATTTTTGGTGTACAGTACAGTACAGTGACAGTTGAGAGACTTGTGTGGTATTGTGTATATTACACGAGTCACTAGCGACCGACCACTGCATATTGTTAGTCTGTAACAGGAGAGGCTGAGAAGAAAACACACACCATTTGGAACAATGTCTATCAATGATCACTGTCTCCCTTTCCCACACCACATCTGTTCGAACTGCCAGTGGTTGACTAGCAGTATTGTCTGTTCTCTGATCACGAAAAATGTCTGTCCAAAGCAGTTCAAGACCGACTACAACACCGATGACATCATTCCACACTCCTTCTTGACAGACTGCTTTTTCACTGCCTAAACAATTAGATGTAGATATTTGAAATATACGTTTCTTGTTTCTCCGTTTCCACACTCTAAAATTTTATTTTGAAGATGGTTTTGTCATCCACAGTTACATGATACAATCTGTCCCTTGTACAAGAACCAACCTTCTGCTTTCTAAGACGTTCTACTAGTTTGTACGTACCACCACTGTACATTAGAGAGAGAAGTGACATTGTGCCAAACTTTGCCCTCTCTGGTTCCAGCCCTAGACTGGAGGATGTATGCGACTCTCAGTTGACGTTTACAGACCATGACCAGTCATTCTCTCTCTTGTTTGTAACTGCTTTGGTTCCTAACTGTGTTTTGATGGGAGTAAGCTATACACTACCTACAGAGGGGTATCACTATAGAAAGGGATACGTACGTCTCCTTCTTAAATGAACAGACCTGCCTATGTTAGTTGAGCGTGTATGAGTGTGTGTGTGTGTGTGTGTGTGTGTGTGTGTGTGTGTGTGTGTGTGTGTGTGTGTGTGTGTGTGTGTGTGTGTGTGTGTGTGTGTGTGTGTGTGTGTGTGTGTGTGTGTGTGTGTGTGTGTGTGTATGAGTGTGTGTGTATGAGTGTGTGTGTGTGTGTGTGTGTGTGTGTGTGTGTGTGTGTGTGTGTGTGTGTGTGTGTGTGTGTGTGTGTGTGTGTGTGTGTGTGTGTGTGTGTGTGTGTGTGTGCATGTGCGCATTTGGGTGTGTGTCTTGATCAATGTCTGAAAGAAGAGGCATCCCTCCAGATAAGAGTCAGATTTTACAAAACACAACCCAAAGCAAAATTCACTTGACTGACATGTCCATATAGAATGAATGACAAATCTATATATACAGCGCCTTCAGAAAGTGTTCATACCCCTTGACTTATTCCACATTTTGTTGTTACAGCCTGAATTCAAAATGGATTAAACATTTTTTTTCTCACCCATCTACAGTCAACACCCCATAACGACAGTGAAAACAGGTTTTTAGAAATGTTTGCAAATGTGTCGAAAATGAAATACAGAAATATCTCACACCTTTGGCAACGATTGTGAGTCTTTCTGGGTACGTCTAAGAGCTTTACACACCTGGATGGTGCAACATTATACCCATTATTCTTTTTGAAATTCTTCCAGCCCTGTCAAATGTGTTTTCAAGTCTGCCACAGATTATTTATTTGTATTTATTTTTCCACCCTTTTTCTCCCCAATTACGATCTTGTTTCATCGCTGCAACTCCCCAATGGGCTCTGAAAAGGTGAAGGTTGAATCATGTGTCCTCCGTAACATGACCCGCCAAACTGCGCTCCTTAACACCCGCCCGCTTAACCCGGAAGCCAGCGGCACCAATGTGTCAGAGGAAACACCGTTCAAGTCAGCTGGCAGGCGCCTGGCCTGCCACAAGGCATCGCTTAGAGCGTGATGAACCAAGTAAAGCCCCCCCCCCGGCCAAACCCTCCCCTAACTCGGCGACACTGGGCCAATTGTGTGCCAGCCTATGGGACTCCCGGTCACGGCCGGTTGTGACACAGCCTGGGATTGAACCCAGGTCTGTAGTGTCTGTAGTGACACCTCAAGCGCCACTCGGGAGGCCCCCTGCCATAGATTTTTAAGTTGATTTTAGTCAAAACTGTAACTTGGCCATTCATGAACATTCAAGTCTTCTTGGTAAGCAATTGTATTGTAGATTTGGCATGGTGTTTTAGGTTATTATCCTGCTGAAATGTGAATTAATCTCCCAGTGTCTGGTGGAAAGCAGACTGAATCAGGTTTTCCTCTAGGATTTTGCCTGTGCTTATCTCCAGTCCGTTTATTTTTTATCCTGAAAAACTCCCCAGTCCTTAACGATTACAAGCATACCCATAACATGATGCAGCCACCACTATGCTTGCAAACATGGAGCATGGTACTCAGTAATGTATTGTATTGAATTTGCCCCAAACATAACACCTTGTATTCAGGACAAAAAGTGAATTGCTTTGCCATATTACTTTAGTGCCTTGTTGCAAACAGGATGCATGTTTTGGAAGGCTGCCTTCTTTTCACTCTGTTAATTAGGTTAGTATTGTGGAGTAACTACAATGTTGTTGATCCATCCTCAGTTTTCTCCTATCACAGCCATTAAACACTGTACTGTTTTAACTTCACAATTGGCCTCATGGGGATATCCCTGAGTGGTTTCCTTCCTCTCCGGCAGCCGATTTAGGAAGGATTTTCTTTGTAATGACTGGGTGTATTGATACACCATCCAAAGTGTAATTAATAACTTCACCATGCTCAAAGGGATATTCAATGAGTGTTTTTTTAACCCATCTACCAATAGCTGCCCTTCTTTGTGAGGCATTGGAAAACCTCCCTGGTCTTTGTGGTTGAATCTGTGTTTGAAATTCACTGCTCGACTGAGGGACCTTATAGATAATCGTATGTGTGGGGTACAGAAATTAGGTAGTAATTCAAAAATAATGTTAAACACTATTATTGCATACAGAGGGAGTCCATGCAACTTATTGTGACTTGTTAAGTACTTTTGAACTTATTTAGGCTTGCTATAACAAAGAGGTTGAATACAGTGGAGGCTGCTGAATGGAGGACGGCTCATAATAATGGCTGGAACGGCACTATTGGAATGACATCAAACACATAGAAACCATGTGTTTGATACCATTCCACTTATTCCACAACAGCTATTACCACAAGCCCGTCCTCCCCAATTAAGCTGCCACCAACCTCCTGTGGTTGAATACTTATTAAGTCAAGACATTTAAGCTTTTCATGTTTTATTAATTTGTAAAAAATAATTGAAAAACATCATTCCACATTATGGGTTATTGTGTGTAGGCCAGTGACAAAAAAAAACAATTTAATCAATTTTAAATTCAGGCGGTAACACAACAAAATGTGGAAAAAGTTAAGGGGTGTGAATACTTTTCTGAAGGCACTGCATATATATATATATATATATATATATATATATATACAATGGTATCAAACACATGGTTTATATGTGTTTGATGTCATTCCATATATATATATATATATATATATATATATATATATACTTTTTATGTGCAGGTGTCGGTGTTACTAAAAGCAACAATGTTTTATGGAGAGAAAAAAAACGTGTACAATATGACTCTGTTCACGTGACTGTACTGATGATGACGATGATGAAGTTTGGACCCCCTGTTGAGAAGACAGCTCGGTTACAATATCCACATTGCGTACTAGTTATTTGGCCATACATTCTAAGCAGTACGCTAGAGTGGATATTGGAACGTAGCAGAACCAACAGAACCTAGCTGATGATAGTGATGATGTTGACACTATGGTGCGCGTTGTGATGTCGTGTGTCCTGGCTTATTAGAAGACCTTACTGAGTGTGGATGCTACCTTTAACACCAGGTAAATAAAAGACTCTTTGCAATCTATTCTACCTATTCAACATTTATTTCACCAGCTAAGTCATGGAGATTTTTTTTTATAATTCACATTTGATTAATTACTTTGGTACTTTTTCAAAGTCATATAAGTCACTGAACTTTCAAGAGAACTTGAACTTCTTCAAAAAGTGAAAGCCAAGGTCGACAGTGACAATTTAAAAACTCCCTTGAGGTTGGAAGAAACATTGAGTTGCCAGGGAATAAGTACAGAGGATGTTTAGACAGTAGTTCATCATTTTAACCCAACCTGGGCCAATCATTTTCTATCACATCCTACCACATTTACCCAGATCTAAGATTGTTTTTTATCCTAATCAGGACCGCTATTTCCCTGCTACTTCTGTGTCTGTATGTGTCTGTATGTGTGTGTGTGTGTCCACGTCCTGAAAGCTATTTCCCTGCTGCCCTGCAGATAAATCACATGCCACATGGTGTTATCTCCCTGACAGGCTCCACTGACAAGCAGCTGATTACATCTGGACTCATAAACACCTCCATTGGAGAATGGGCCAGCAGACATGTTGTTACATGTCCAACTGAAAATAGGCTCTGTCATAATGTGGATAGCTTACAAATGTAACCACAGACCTGATGCATTCTAGCCATGCATACAGTGACTATGGAGTAATAGACATGTTTCAAATAGAATGATAATCCCTTACATACCACTCTATAGATGAATAACAACAGTGACAAGATATAGACAGACCCTTTAACTCTCCTGGTACTTTCCCCCTGCAGTCACCTTTGATTAATTTCATCAAAGAGCTAGGTGCCTGTTTACAAAGCCAGCCTGGAAATGTTTCAGAAGAGCAGAAGAAGGAGGTGGTGGCACTTTGACAGTTGACTAGAACTAATTTCCTTGCTGTGATCCAATGTAGTGCTCCGCGATAACTGTATTATCATGATTATTACCCTTCACAAGAATTAGACACGTTAGACACTGCCGGATAAAGTAGTCCCACAGGTGGTGGTAATGTGGCATGAAAATAGCTCTTCAATTTCACCTCAATTTTATGCCTCAAACACGGCAGAGACAGACACCGCCGGGGACGTGGTACCACGCTGTACTGTTCCTCTCTGCTCTGCTGCTCGCCTCTGCCCATCGGGCCGTGGCAAACCTTCGGGCACAGAGGAGGTGTGTGCGTGGATGGGTGTGTGCATGTGCATGCGTCAAGGGTGAAATTGTGGTTTAGATATTTGGGGGGCGAACAGTGGATGGGGTGTCCAGGGGGTCCTCTCCCATATAAGATTTTAAAACACATTTCCTGCAATTATACACAGTATAAGTGGAAGGATAAGTGGAAGGCCTCCCCAACCCCCCCCAAAAAAATTTAAATATTATTTTTTCGGTGGGTACGGGGAGACTGTTGTTTTGGGGGGGGCAACACCTAACTTCCTACAATTCAACACACTTTGCAAAGAGAAACACTTGCAATTTTAAAGCTAATTTCTTGCAATTCTACACATTTTGCCATGGGGCAGAGAACAATTTGTTGTTTTTTATAGCTCATCTCATGCTTTTCTTCACATTTTGCCATGAGGATATTTTTTTGCAGTTTTAAAGCAAATTTTCTGCTACTCTATATACATTTTGCCATGAGACTGAGAGAAAATGCAGTTTTAAAGTAACTCCGACCCAGATAATGTTGTTGACTCATCCTATGCTCATATTTGTGGCCAAAGGAAAATTGGAGAAAAACCACTTCAAAAACATCACCTCAAACTTGTATCTCAAACATCTCAAACAAAATTTCTTGCTATTTCCTCATAGAGGATGATCTGGCCAAACAGCGGTCTACACTACCCACACCATTCCGACACAGAAAAGCTGCTTTTGAACATACTTAATTTTTTGGTAATTAATTACAGGTAATATTTCATAGAAATGTTGAAAAACTGGACAAAACTGTTACTTTAAAGGTTGACTTTGGGCAAAAATGCTAAAAATAACATCTTTAAACTGTATAACTGATCAATACACCATCATACCAGATCATTGAATGCTTAAAAACAAAATAAATTTGGCTACAGAAGTGCCACTTCTGTACAAAGACAAATCCTGTGAATGATGTCAACGCTTACTGGAAGAGTTACTGGCTAGCTACAAAGAGGCAAACTTAGCTAACAAACTAGCTACTTGCGTCATGGTGCGCATGGCAAGAATGACACATCGATGAACCACCAAAGGCACACCCCATTTCTGTTAGAAAATGGAGAAAGAAGAGGAGTTGGACCATTTTTTCGCACCCAAAGTCAATAGTTAAAGTTCATTTCCTGCAATTCTACACATTTTGCCATTGCTTTTGACGTGTTTGTATGCTATCTGGGGGGGCACACAAGCCAAAACACTTTTGACATAAATGATTGGGGGGGAACAAACCAAACTGCTCTGAATATTGGGGGGGGACATGCCCCCCCATCCCCCATGGAAATTTCACCTATGGCATGCACATATGTGTGTGTGCACGCGTGGTGGTTCAGTCTAGAGGGTTTGAAACTAAACCTATTTCTGATTAAACAAAGATGAGCATTCAGCAGTGTGCCTCAGATACAGACAGACAGACCTAACAACATTATGTATGAGAAACAGAATTCTAATCCGCTTTAGGACCGAGGTAGGCAGAGAGATAGATACAGAGAGAGTCAGACGGAGCAAGACAGAGGGAGGTAGCGAGAGAGAGAGAAGGGGGAGAAAGAAAGGGTAGCTGAGAGAAAGGAGAGAAGAGGGGGACTAAAAGAAGAGAAAGACAGCGGCAGTGAGAAAGAGGAGCCCAGACTCCTCTGTGTGATTCGTTTAGGGCCATGTTAGAAACCCTGACGGTTCAATTTGAGCTCTGCCTAGGAACCTGGCGTCGGGCGCATACGATAGGAATGATTAATGTCGCTGATGAGCTAAATACAAAACCTCTGTTGTGTGGAATAGCAACATGAATGGAGGAATAGTGGCAAACAGCCTTGCTATGCACCGCACCTAACCTCTGTAAGCTGTGACTGGCAGGGAATGGTTTGGACCTAAACAGCCGTTTTAGCCTGGTGTTCACTACATGCCAGATGCCACAGTAAAGGGGACACATTTATTAGGCCAATCATACCGCTATTACTTTTTGAATATGACACAATGAATATTAGTAAATGTCATCATTGTGTCCCTCCCTCTCCTCCTACTCCACACATAGAAGTACACACCATGAGGTGTCCTGTCAGATGGAATCTCCTCACCCTGAATGAAGCATGACAGTACAGTAGTGTTACCCATTGGAGACACGGATAGACAGTTATTCTTTACCGTTGCAGAAACTAGTCTTTGGTTTTAGCCTGCTGTGAACCCATACCCCCTACAGAGAGAGAGAGAGACAGAGCGAGAGAGAGAGCGAGAGAAAGAGAAAGAACGTGTGTTCTTGTCAGATGAGGCATAGTCACTAACTTGTGACGTCCCCATTCTGTCTTTCTGTAAACCATCACAAAGAGAACTTCTCCCAGGCACACAAAAACACACACACATAGCAATCGTTCTGGGACTTTGTGTTTGTCTTTAGCTGCGCTGACGTGATCTTCCTGTCTGGGTTGGCTCCCCCCCCTTGGTTTGTGCTGTGGCGGAGATCTTTGTGGGCTATACTCGGCCTTGTCTCAGGATGTAAGTTGGTGGATGAAGATATCCCTCTAGTGGTGTGGCGGCTGTGCTTTGGCAAAGTGGGTGGGGTTATATCCTGCCTGTTTGGCCCTGTCCGGGGGTATCATTGGATGGGGCCACAGTGTTTCCTGACCCCTCCTGTCTCAGCCTCCAGTATTTATGCTGCAGTAGTTTGTGTCGGGGGGCGAGGGTCAGTCTGTTATATCTGGAGTACTTCTCCTGTCTTATCCGGTGTCCTGTGTGAATTTAAGTATGCTCTCTCTAATTCTCTCTTTCTCTCTTTCTTTCTTTCTTTCTCTCTCTCGGAGGACCTGAGCCCTAGGACCATGCCTCAGGACTACCTGGCATGATGACTCCTTGCTGTCCCCAGTCCACCTGGCGGTGCTGCTGCTCCAGTTTCAACTGTTCTGCCAGCGGCTATGGAACCCTGACCTGTTCATCGGAAGTGCTACCTGTCCCAGACCTGCTGTTTTCAACTCTCTAGAGACAGCAGGAGCGGTAGAGATACTCTCAATGATCGGCTATGAAAAGCCAACTGACATTTACTCCTGACGTTCTGACTTGTTGCACCCTCGACAACTACTGTGATTATTATTATTTGACCACGCTGGTCATTTATGAACATTTGAACATCTTGGCCATGTTCTGTTATAATCTCCACCTGGCACAGCCAGATGAGGACTGGCCACCCCTCATAGCCTGAATCCCCTCTCGGTTTCTTCCTAGGTTTTGGCCTTTCTAGGGAGTTTTTCCTAGCCACCGTGCTTCTACACCTGCATTGCTTGCTGTTTGGGGTTTTAGGCTGGGTTTCTGTACATCACTTTGAGATATCAGCTGATGTAAGAAGGGCAATATAAATGAATTTGATTTGGTCACTAACCCCCAGCCACAAACAGACAGACAGACCGACCGGACAGATATACTTCAGTGTAGTCTACCTACTGTTACCTGCTCTGTCTAGCACCACTGTTACTGGCTCTGTCTAGCACCACTGTTACCTGCTCTGCATACCCACTGTTACCTGCTCTGTCTAGAACTATTGTTACCTGCTCAGTCTAGCACCACTGTTACCTCTTCTGTCTAGCACCACTGTTACCTCTTCTGTCTAGCACCACTGTTACCTCCTCTGTCTAGAACCACTGTTACCTCCTCTGTCTACCTACTGTTACCTGTTCTGTCTAGGACTACTGTTACCTGCTCTGTCTAGAACTATTGTTACCTGCTCTGTCTATAACTATTGTTACCTGCTCTGTCTAGAACCACTGTTACTGGCTCTGTCTAGCACCACTGTTACCTGCTCTGCATACCCACTGTTACCTGCTCTGTCTAGAACTATTGTTACCTGCTCAGTCTACCTACTGTTACCTGTTCTGTCTAGGACTACTGTTACCTGCTCTGTCTAGAACTATTGTTACCTGCTCTGTCTAGCACCACTGTTACCTCTTCTGTCTAGCACCACTGTTACCTCCTCTGTCTAGCACCACTGTTACCTCCTCTGTCTAGCACCACTGTTACCTCCTCTGTCTAGCACCACTGTTACCTCTTCTGTCTAGCACCACTGTTACCTGCTCTGTCTAGAACTATTGTTACCTGCTCTGTCTACCTACTGTTACCTGTTCTGTCTAGGACTACTGTTACCTGCTCTGTCTAGAACTATTGTTACCTGCTCTGTCTAGAACTATTGTTACCTGCTCTGTCTAGAACTATTGTTACCTGCTCTGTCTAGAACCACTGTTACTGGCTCTGTCTAGCACTACTGTTACCTGCTCTGTCTAGAACTATTGTTACCTCCTCTGTCTAGAACCACTGTTACCTCCTCTGACTAGAACCACTGTTACCTCCTCTGTCTAGAACTATTGTTACCTGCTCTGTCTAGAACCACTGTTACCTCCTCTGTCTAGAACCACTGTTACCTCCTCTGTCTAGAACCACTGTTACTGGCTCTGTCTAGCACCACTGTTACCTGCTCTGTCTAGAACCACTGTTACCTGTTCTGTCTAGCACCACTGTTACCTCCTCTGTCTACCTACTGTTACCTGCTCTGTCTAGCCCTACTGTTACCTGCTCTGTCTAGCACCACTGTTACCTCTTCTGTCTAGAACCACTGTTACTGGCTCTGTCTAGCACCACTGTTACCTGCTCTGTCTAGAACCACTGTTACCTCTTCTGTCTAGCACCACTGTTACCTGCTCTGTCTAGCACCACTGTTACCTCTTCTGTCTACCTACTGTTACCTGTTCTGTCTACCACCACTGTTACCTGCTCTGTCTACCTACTGTTACCTGCTCTGTCTAGAAACACTGTTACTGGCTCTGTCTAGCACCACTGTTACCTGCTCTGCATACCCACTGTTACCTGCTCTGTCTAGAACTATTGTTACCTGCTCAGTCTACCTACTGTTACCTGTTCTGTCTAGGACTACTGTTACCTGCTCTGTCTAGAACTATTGTTACCTGCTCTGTCTAGCACCACTGTTACCTCTTCTGTCTAGCACCACTGTTACCTCCTCTGTCTAGCACCACTGTTACCTCCTCTGTCTAGCACCACTGTTACCTCCTCTGTCTAGCACCACTGTTACCTCTTCTGTCTAGCACCACTGTTACCTGCTCTGTCTAGAACTATTGTTACCTGCTCTGTCTACCTACTGTTACCTGTTCTGTCTAGGACTACTGTTACCTGCTCTGTCTAGAACTATTGTTACCTGCTCTGTCTAGAACTATTGTTACCTGCTCTGTCTAGAACTATTGTTACCTGCTCTGTCTAGAACCACTGTTACTGGCTCTGTCTAGCACTACTGTTACCTGCTCTGTCTAGAACTATTGTTACCTCCTCTGTCTAGAACCACTGTTACCTCCTCTGTCTAGAACCACTGTTACCTCCTCTGTCTAGAACTATTGTTACCTGCTCTGTCTAGAACCACTGTTACCTCCTCTGTCTAGAACCACTGTTACCTCCTCTGTCTAGAACCACTGTTACTGGCTCTGTCTAGCACCACTGTTACCTGCTCTGTCTAGAACCACTGTTACCTGTTCTGTCTAGCACCACTGTTACCTCTTCTGTCTAGAACCACTGTTACCTGCTCTGTCTAGAACCACTGTTACCTCCTCTGTCTACCTACTGTTACCTGCTCTGTCTAGCCCTACTGTTACCTGCTCTGTCTAGCACCACTGTTACCTCTTCTGTCTAGAACCACTGTTACCTGCTCTGTCTAGAACCACTGTTACCTCCTCTGTCTACCTACTGTTACCTGCTCTGTCTAGCACCACTGTTACCTGCTCTGTCTAGAACCACTGTTACCTCTTCTGTCTAGCACCACTGTTACCTGCTCTGTCTAGCACCACTGTTACCTCTTCTGTCTACCTACTGTTACCTGCTCTGTCTAGCACCACTGTTACCTGCTCTGTCTACCTACTGTTACCTGCTCTGTCTAGCACCACTGTTACATGCTCTGTCTAGCACCACTGTTACATGCTCTGTCTAGCACCACTGTTACCTGCTCTGTCTAGCACAACTGTTAGCTGCTCTGTCTACCACTACTGTTACCTGCTCTGTCTAGCACCACTGTTACATGCTCTGTCTAGCACCACTGTTACATGCTCTGTCTAGCACCACTGTTACCTGATCTGTCTAGCACAACTGTAAGCTGCTCTGTCTACCACTACTGTTACCTGCTCTGTCTAGCACCACTGTTACCTGCTCTGTCTAGCACCACTGTTACCTCCGTCTACCCATTGTTACATGTTCTGTCTAGCACCACTGATACATGTTCTGTCTAGCATCATTGTTACCTGCTCTGTCTACCACTACTGTTACCTGATCTGTCTAGCACAACTGTTAGCTGCTCTGTCTACCACTACTGTTACCTGCTCTTTCTAGCACCACTGTAACCTGCTCTGTATAGCACCACTGTTACCTCTTCTGTCTAGCACCACTGTTACCTCCTCTGTCTAGCACCACTGTTACCTCCTCTGTCTAGCACCACTGTTACCTCTTCTGTCTAGCACCACTGTTACCTCTTCTGTCTAGCACCACTGTTACCTCTTCTGTCTAGCACCACTGTTACCTCCGTCTACCCATTGTTACATGTTCTGTCTAGAACTACTGTTACCTGCTCTGTCTAGAACCACTGTTACCTCCTCTGTCTACCCACTGTTACCTGCTCTGTCTAGCCCTACTGTTACCTGCTCTGTCTAGAACCACTGTTACCTCCTCTGTCTACCCACTGTTACCTGCTCTGTCTAGCCCTACTGTTACCTGCTCTGTCTAGAACCACTGTTACCTCCTCTGTCTAGAACCACTGTTACCTGCTCTGTCTCCCAATGTTACCTCATCTGTCTAGAACTATTGTTACCTGCTCTGTCTAGAACCACTGTTACCTGTTCTGTCTAGAACCACTGTTACCTGCTCTGTCTAGCACTACTGTTACCTGTTCTGTCTAGCACCACTGTTACCTCCTCTGTCTACCTACTGTTACCTGTTCTGTCTAGCACTACTGTTACCTGTTCTGTCTAGCACCACTGTTACCTCCGTCTACCCATTGTTACATGTTCTGTCTAGAACTACTGTTACCTGCTCTGTCTAGCACCACTGTTACCTGCTCTTTCTACTCATGGCTATATGCTCTGTCTAGCACTACTGTTACCTGCTCTGTCTAGAACTACTGTTACCTGCTCTGTCTAGAACTACTGTTACCTGCTCTGTCTAGAACTACTGTTACCTGCTCTGTCTAGCACCACTGTTACCTCCTCTGTCTACCCACTGTTACCTGCTCTGTCTAGCCCTACTGTTACCTGCTCTGTCTAGAACCACTGTTACCTGCTCTGTCTCCCAATGTTACCTCTTCTGTCTAGCACCACTGTTACCTGCTCTGTCTAGAACTATTGTTACCTGCTCTGTCTAGAACTATTGTTACCTCCTCTGTCTAGAACCACTGTTACCTGTTCTGTCTAGAACCACTGTTACCTGCTCTGTCTAGCACTACTGTTACCTGTTCTGTCTAGCACCACTGTTACCTGTTCTGTCTAGAACTATTGTTACCTGCTCTGTCTAGCACTACTGTTACCTGTTCTGTCTAGAACTATTGTTACCTGCTCTGTCTAGCACCACTGTTACCTGTTCTGTCTAGCACCACTGTTACCTGCTCTGCGTACCCACTGTTACCTCTTCTGTCTAGCACCACTGTTACCTGCTCTGTCTAGAACCACTGTTACCTGTTCTGTCTAGAACTATTGTTACCTGCTCTGTCTAGCACCACTGTTACCTGCTCTGTCTACCCACTGTTACCTCTTCTGTCTAGCACCACTGTTACCTGCTCTGTCTAGCACTACTGTTACCTGCTCTGCGTACCCACTGTTACCTCTTCTGTCTAGCACCACTGTTACCTGCTCTGTCTAGCACTACTGTTACCTGTTCTGTCTAGAACTATTGTTACCTGATCTGTCTAGCACTACTGTTACCTGTTCTGTCTAGAACTATTGTTACCTGCTCTGTCTAGAACTATTGTTACCTCCTCTGTCTAGCACCACTGTTACCTGCTCTGTCTACCCACTGTTACCTGTTCTGTCTAGCACTACTGTTACCTGCTCTGTCTAGCACTACTTTTACCTGCTCTGTCTAGCACCATTGTTACGTGTTCTGTCTAGCACCATTGTTACCTGCTCTGTCTAGCACCACTGTTACCTGCTCTGTCTACCCACTTTTACCTGCTCTGTCTAGCACCACTGTTACCTGCTCTGTCTAGCACTACTGTCACCTGCTCTGTCTAGCACCACTGTTACCTGCTCTGTCTAGCACTAATGTTACCTGCTCTGTCTACCCACTTTTACCTGCTCTGTCTAGCACTACTGTTACCTGCTCTGTCTAGCACTACTGTTACCTTCTCTGTCTACCTACTGTTACCTGCTCTGTCTACCTACTGTTACCTGCTCTGTCTAGCACTACTATCACCTGCTCTGTCTACCCACTGTTACCTGCTCTGTCTAGCTCTATTGTTACCTGCTCTGTCTAGCACTACTGTTACCTGCTCTGTCTAACTCTACTGTTACCTGCTCTGTCTAACACTACTGTTACCTGCTCTGTCTAGCACTACTATCACCTGCTCTGTCTACCCACTCTTACCTGCTCTGTCTAGCTCTATTGTTACCTGCTCTGTCTAGCTCTATTGTTACCTGCTCTGTCTAACACTACTGTTACCTGCTCTGTCGACCTACTGTTACCTGCTCTGTCTAACACTACTGTTACCTGCTCTGTCTACCTACTGTTACCTGCTCTGTCTAACACTACTGTTACCTGCTCTGTCTAACACTACTGTTACCTGCTCTGTCTACCTATTGTTACCTGCTCTGTCTAGCACTACTGTTACCTGCTCTGTCTAACACTACTGTTACCTGCTCTGTCTAGCACTACTGTTACCTGCTCTGTCTACCCACTGTTTCCTGCTCTGTCTAACACTACTGTTACCTGCTCTGTCTACCCAATGTTACCTGCTCTGTCTAGCCCTACTGTTACCTGCTCTGTCTACCTACTGTTACCTGCTCTGTCTAGCACTTTTAGTACATTTATTAGGATCCTCTGTCAAGGCAGCAGATACTCTTCCTGAGGTCCAAACATGTGATGGGTTCTTCTATAAACACACACACACACACACACACACACACACACACACACACACACACACACACACACACACACACACACACACACAGAGACACAGACACAGACACACACACACACACACACACACACACACACACACACACACACACACACACACACACACACACACACACACACACACACACACAGAGACACAGACTCACACACCCGACTGGGAGGTTTGGACATTTTTTAAAAGCTGTATTCTCCCCTCTAGTGGCCATATGCAAGAACAAACACATGTACACACACACACACATCCTAATGGCATGGGGACCACAATATTGTGAACATAAGCAAGCATTTAAAGGTAATTGTCGATTTACTTGCATGTGACAGAAAACTAAATTAAATCTGGTCCCATAAAATAACATGGCACACGTTAGCCCTTTGCTAACCACACCAAGTGGCAGGGATTACATCCTGGCACAACTTCTGCAACCAATTCAAATTGGAGACGTTGTAGGATGTGTTCCAACACTTGTTCATGGAATCGTCCTTAACATCAGTCCAACATTATGCTCTGATGAGCAAACCAACTTGGCTATCACATCTGCATTGCTTGCTGTTTGGCGTTTTAGGCCGGGTTTCTGTACAGAACTTTGTTACATCGACTTTATAAATACATTTGACTGATTGATTTGACTGACTGCTCAAATTGCTCTTTGTGTTTTGCCCAGTCCGTGTAATTAACGCAAATTGTGGCATAATTCTGACCATAATTCTATCCTCCTGATTCCTGCTTACAAGCAAAAACTAAAGCAGGAAGTACCAGTGACTCGGTCAATAGGGAAGTGGTCAAATGACACGGATGCTACGCCACAGGACTGTTTTGCTAGCATAGACTGGAACATGTTTCAGGATTCATCCAATGGCATTGAGGAATACACCACCTCAGTCAGCAGCTTCATCATAAATTAATCGACGACATCGTCCCCACAGTGACCGTACGTACATATTCCAACCAGAAGCCATGGATTACAGGCAACATCGCAACGAGCTAAAGGCTGGAGCTGCCGCTTTCAAGGAGCGGGACACTAATCCGGGCGCTTATAAGAAATTCTGCTATGCCCTCAGACGAACCATCAAACAAGCCAAGCGTCAATACAGGATTAAGATTGAATCCTACTACACCGGCTCAGACGCTCGTCGGATGTGGCAGGGCTTGAAAACTACTACGGACTACAAAGGGAAACCCAGACACAAGCTGCCCAGTGACGCGAGCCTACTAGATGAGCTAAATGCCTTTTACGCTCGCTTCGAGGCAAGCAACACTGAAGCAAGCATGAGAGCACCAGCTGTTCTGGACGACTGTGTGATAACGCTCTCGGTAGCCGATGTGAGCAAGACATTTTAAACAGGTCAACATTCACAAAGCCGAGGGGCCAGACGGATTACCAGGACGTGCACTCAAAGCATGCGTGGACCAACTGGCAAGTGTCTTCACTGACATTTTCCACCTCTCTCCGTCCGAGTCTGTAATACCTACATGTTCCAAGCAGATCACCATAGTCCGTGTGCCCAAGGAAGTGAAGGTAACCTGCCTAAATGATTACCGCCCCGTAGCACTCATGTCGGTTGCCATGAAGTGCTTTGAAAGGCTGGGCATGGCTCACATCAACAGTGTCCTCCCGGATACCCTAGACTCACTCCAATTCGCATACCGCTCAAACAAATCCACAGATGACGCAATCTCAATCGCACTCCACACTGCCCTTTCCCACCTGGACAAAAAGAAGCCCTATGTGAGAATGCTGTTCATTGACTACAGCTCAGCGTTCAACACCATAGTTCCCACAAAGCTCATCACTAAGCTAAGGACCCTGGGACTAAACTCCTCCCTCTGCAACTGTATCCTGGACTTTCTGACGGGCCGCCCCCAGGTGGTAAGGGTAGGCAACAACACGTCTGCCACGCTGATCCTCAACATTGGGTCCCCTCAGGGGTGTGTGCTTAGTCCTCTCCTGTACTCCCTGTTCACCCACGACTGCGTGGCCAAACACGACTCCAACACCATCATTAAGTTTGCTGACGACACAACAGTGCTTCTACACCTGCATTGCTTGCTGTTTGGGCTTTAGGCTGGGTTTCTGTACAGCACTTTGTGACATCAGCTGAAGTAAGAATGGCTTTATAAATACGTTTGATTGAATTTGATTGGTAGACCTGAGGTCAGAGACCTGGCAGTGGGGTGCCAGGAAAACAATCTCTCCTTCAATTTGAGCAAGACAAAGGAGCTGATCATGGACTACAGGAAAAGGCGAACCGAACAGGCCCCCATTAACATCGACGGGGTTGTAGTGGAGCGGGTCGAGGGTTTCAAGTTTCTTGGTGTCAGCAACGAACTATCATGGTCCAAACACACCAAGACAGACGTGAAGAGGACACGACAACACCTTCCCCTTCAGGAGGCTGAAAAGATTAAGCATGGGTCCCCAGAACCTCAAAAAGTTCTACAGCTGCACCATCGAGAGCATCCTGACCGGTTCCATCGCAGCCTTGTATGGCAACTGCTCGGCATCTGACCATAAGGCGCTACAGAGGGTAGTGCGTACGGCCTGGCAGTGTGGTGTTGTGTTCTGCGCATGTGACAAATACATTTTGATTTGATTTGAAGGGGTTGAATCTCACATGAGTCCTCCCCCTTTGAAATGTGGATGTACATGTAGTCTATTGGGTAAGTGTGTTGAAAAGGGACGTAGCCAACAGCTTGAAAATTTATAAAAAGGCATTTCTGCCTTGCACTCAAACACACTACTTTCGCCTAATAATCATATTGCAGGCTATATTACATGGACCTGTACACCTAAATGTAAGCCCACATTTTATGCATTTTCATAATCATCTGATTAGTCACATACAGTATGTGTTATTCACTGGAGGAGGACCCAAAGTATACAGTAGAAATAATTTGCACTCTCAGTATCATCATACAGATGGCAGTATTGCAGTTTGAGTCGGCAGTCAATGTAGGAAGACTCTTTGTCATTAGTATATACATGTAGGCCTACAATGTTTTATAGTTTATGCATAATTATAATAATTTTAATCGAGCATCGAAGGACCGACTTTGAACAGTTATTTCCTGAGAAAAAAAGCTTGATGCGAAGTGGGCTCGAACCCACGGTTAAAACGCACTATCAATTATGAGTGACCGCTTTAGCAGTGGGTGCCACCTAGAAACAGTCAATAGTTAAATAAAACAATTAAGGTGGCGCTGATAACCTATATGACTCCTAGGATTTTCGTTAAAAAAAATCACAATGTACGATAAACTTTCTTGGAAGGACCAAATTTATATTTTTCCCATAAAAGCACATGGATGTGTGTGAAACAGAAATTATATATTTGATAGGTGGGAGAAGAAGTTGTGCCAGGATCATGTAATCAGTGCCGCCTGGTGCTACTTGTACCACGTTATCTGATGGGACGAGATAGAATTTAGCGTTTGGTCACATCCTAGTAAATCAACCATTTTAATTGCCTGACTCATTTTTGTGCGTAAGAACATGAGGTGCGTTCAGTTCGCTTGAATGATTGCTACATTGCGGAACGGTTGTACTGAATAACACTTTCCCCCCAAACTTTATTGAATAGACTTTGATGTACGTTTACTTTGCTCCCATTTGGTGGTTGTGGCGAGGTGTGGCTTGACACAGTGAATGACGAATTTAAAAGGCGGTGACCATGCTGACATTGTTCCCCAAGCCATAACCCAACCCCTCCCCATTTTTCAACCGGTCTTTCAGTACAGCTTCCATTTCCGTTCAATTTTACGTTCCAGAACGTAAAAATTTGCTGAATGCAGCCCGGTTTAACTTTAAATGCGTGCTTATGTTCACATGTATCGACAAATGTTGTTTTTGTTATGAATTCATCAACAACATTGTTCTCCAAAACAAGGAGAGAAGGACAGCAGTGACCTCCTAGCCTTTTGATTGGACATCAACACCTTGACACCTCTCATAGGACTACATCACCCTCTGGACTGGGGGAATAGGTGTTATAGGATGTCTTCGCTACTGTCAGAACCAAACACTGACACACACCGAACACACTCACGAATGAACAGGCACGCGCACACACACACTGACTAGACGATCCCTGATTTTCAGGGGTGAAAGTAGAATTCATTTCTTCCTGGTACGGGACCTCCTATATACCTGCTATATATCAAACATATATCAAAAATGTTTACGGGCCTAAACATATAATTATATGATCCATATTATTTCAATAGCATCTCTGTGGGCCTAGTCATAAAGATTTGTCATGTAACTGCTCAAATATTTTACCTTTTATTGTGGCATAAATCAACCAGTCATGATGTTCTCATCTGATTTTCATATAAACATATATTTCCCATGCCAATAAAGCCCCTTAAATTGAATTGTCAAACAATCACTTACTAGGCTAAATGCACAAGTTCATCCAGCCTCCAAACAGTGGTGAATACAAAGAGACATCTGTTACACAAAACACCAGAAAGTGTAATGACATTTGTCGATTGTTAATAGGCCAGAATTGATGTGTCCACTCAGGTGATCCTGAGTGGCGCGGCAGTCTAAGGCACTGCATCGCATCGTCACTACAGACCCGTGATCGGGAGTCCCATAGTGCAGCGCACAATTGGTCCAACGTCGTCCGGGTTAGGGGAGGGTTTGGCCGGGGTAGGCCATCATTGTAAATAATAATTTGTTCTTAACTGACTTGCCTAGTTAAATAAAGGTAAAATAAAAATCTCTGCCTTGGCAAAGTATCTGTGTTCTCATCGAACCACATAGCATTTTGGAGCTATACCACCCGTTTTCAAGTACAGTACTTCCATTTCCATGCCTCTGACATGTGCCAATGATAAAAAGTGGTATAATAGCCTACAGTCTTCTTGACATTTTGCTTTAATTATTGTGATAGGCTCATGTTTTTACCGGTATGGTGTACCCTTACTATTTATTTGGCCGGGAAGCCATACCGGACCATACATCCTTTTACTTTGACCACTGTTGATTTTATTTATCCATGGGAAATTCTTTATTCTGGCACTAGCCCCGTCCCGTACCTACCCTACACCACGTCAGACTGAACGTGACTTTCCTATTTGTCGATATTTTCTCTGTCCTCATCATGCACCGTTGCCAAACAAAAAAGCCACGTTGACGAACTGGACTGAAGTCTACTGCTGCTGTTTTTCCCAGAAAAAATAGATCTAAACGAGCGTTTTTCATTCCTTCGAAATATAGAAAGATTACAGATGTCTTCGCCTCCGAAGGAAAAAATCGAGACCAAAGGAGGACACCTCCCGGCTGGTATTAAACCTTATGTTGCTTTTTACAGCACAAACATCGCTTTTGTTTTCATGGTTCAACTGACATTGTATCACTGCATACGAATTAGAGCTATGTCAATAATTGTGTTGGGCAACGTTAGTTAGATACACACTACTCAAGTAGCTAGACTAACATGTGTGTGCTGTAGAACATCTGAAAGCTTACGAAATAATTTTTTTGTGGCCTGTGGTTAAGTCTGATTTCCCGAATAACGCACTACGCCTGTACATTGAGATCTAACGTTGCACGTGTTGCCAATGTTTTATTGACGGTGCGCCATCAAACCTTGGCCCGTATCTTCTCATGTCGCCTAGTTAGTATAGTGGAAGCTACCGTATGAAGCCTGGGTGCCAGTCTGTTTGGCTGTCATTCCACTTATTGCTATAGGTTTGACATGGCAATTCCACAAGGAGTTGGCAAGAGAGCAGAAATAGACTGGCATCCAGGCTATGTAGCTAAAGTCTGTGGGGGATCTGATAACAGTCCTAAGGAGTAGCCTACGTGGACATAGAAAGTAGGGCACATAGCCATAACTGACTAAAGATTACAAGTAGCTACTAGCTAATGTTACTAGGACTGCCAGGTGGTGAAAAGACATGATCTCATTAGCAGGATATGCCTTGTCTTAAAATACTCTAAGGGTGTTTATACAATTTTTGTTAATTTAGTAGGGTTCGCTTAATTTTTTGTCCAATGTGAACACTCCAAAGGAACTCAGACCCCTCAAGAGTCCCGGAAGCAAAACGAACTGAGACCGAGAGGGGGTCTGAGTTGGGTTCACTTGAAATACTCAGTCCGGTTTCCTTTTTTTAGGGCAATGTGAACACAAAGCTTCCCAGGTCCATTTGTCATTATTCCCGCACCACACACTAGACTACTGCAACACCGTTTCCCCTGCCATAACCCCTCACATTGGTGTCACAATTGAGAGAAGATTGTGTGGGTTCGCTGAAAAAAACGTGTGCTGTTTTGGGATATTGATTAGCAATTGTCAAGGATGCACAGAAATGCCAAAATATGAGTTTTTAGTTCAGGTTATTTATTTACAATATGTGATCTATAGGCTAAGAGAGCTTCATAAGATGTTTATTGATTGTGGGGTTTGAATAGTGTGAAGATAAAAGGGTACAAAATCAATTGTAGCTCTTACAACATTCAATTACAGCATTATTTAATCTGCAGTTATTCTTTTGCTATTTATTCTGTTACTATTAACATTTCAATATTATTGGTATCTTCTGATTACGATGATTGTCATATTTTAACTAAATGCAATTTCTTTGTATCCAAAATGTAAGTAGGCATAGCTTTCTGATCAGATGGATTGACTTTTCTTGCACATTGTAAAAACCCAGAATGCATTGAGTGAATGTTGGAAAAAGATCTTGGTTCCTTTCTAAACATAGCAATGTGAATGCAAAGAGGACTCAAACCACAAAATAGTAGGTTGTGAACTGGCAGAAGAGTTGAGTCCTCATTCAAGGGCAATGTGAAGGTGAAGAGAGTTCTTTAGTGTTTTTTTTACCCCAGAGTTCACTTTAATGAGGACTGAGATCGGTTATTTTAAAGAGGATTATATGTGAATACAAGCCTTTTAGGCTATCTGATTATCTGACTGTCTGTGGTTCATTTTACGGCTTTGTTGCGCCTCAGCCTTTTGTCCACCCTACCCTAATGCAGCATTTCCCAAACTCGGTCCTGGGGAACTGCATATTTTGGTTTTTACCCTAGCACCAGACAGCTGATAAAAATAATGAAAGTTTGATGATGAGTTGATTATTTTAATCAGTTGTGCTTGGGCAACAAAAACAAAATGTGCAGCCTTTGGGGTCCCCAGGACCGAGTTTGGGAAACACTGCCTAATGTGTGTCGGTGTTAATGTATAACAGTGATAAAGACGTGTGTGTTGATGTGAATTCATTGTGTGTGACAGTGAAGGCAGGGGGGATGAGGATAGTGCAGAAGCACCAGGGAGCAGCTCCACCTGAGCCGCCACCTGTCAAGGACAAGGAAGACGAGGAGTTTGTGGAGGAGCCTAGGTAACACACACACACACGGTAACACACACACACACACACAAAAGTCAAAATTGGTGAAATGAAAATAATTTTCTTTTTCAAAAAGTAAAAAAAATGGAAAAGTGGAGCGTGCATATGTATTCACCCCTTCTGCTATGAAGCCCCTAAAATAAGACCTGGTGCAACCAATTACCTTCAGAAGTCACATCATTTGTTAAATAAAGTGCACATGTGTGCAATCTAAGTGTTATGATCTGTCACATGATCTCAGTATAAATATACACACCTGTTCTGAAAGGCCCCAGAGTCTGCAACACCGCCAAGCAAGCAGCACCATGAAGATCAAGGAGCACTCCAAACAGGTCAGGGACAAAGTTGTGGAGAAGTACAGATCAGGGTTGGGTTCTAAAAAATATCTGAAACTTTGAACATCCCACGGAGCACCATTAAGTCCATTATTAAAGAATGGAAAGAATATGGCACCACGACAAACCTACCAAGAGAGGGCCGCCCACCAAAACTCACGGACCAGGCAAGGAGGGCATTAATAATGGAGGCAACAGAGAGACCAACGATAACCCTGAAGGATCTGCAAAGCTCCACAGCAGAGATTGAAGTATCGGTCCATAGGACCACTTTAAGCCGTACACTCTACAGAGCTGGGCTTTACAGAAGAGTAGCCAGAAAAAAGCCATTGCTAAAAGAAAAAAATAAGCAAACATGTTTGGTGTTTGCCAAAAGGCATGTGGGAGATTCCCCAAACATATGGAAGAAGGTACTCTGGTCAGATGAGACTAAAATTTATATTTTTGGCCATCAAGGAAAACACTGTCTGGCAAAAACCCAACACCTCTCATCACCCCGTGAACACCATCCTCACAGTGAAGCATGGTGGTGGTAGCTGCATGCTGTGGTGATGTTTTTCATCAGCAGGGACTGAGAATCTGGTCAGAATTGAAGGAATGATGGATGGCGCTGGGTACAGGGAAATTCTTGAGGGAAACCTGTTTCAGTCTTCCAGAGATTTGAGACTGGGACGGAGGTTCACCTTCCAGCAGGACAATGACCCTAAGAATACTGCTAAAGCAACACTTGAGTGGTTTAAGGGGATACATTTAAATGTCTTGGAATGACCTCGTCAAAGCCCAGACCTCAATCCGATTGAGAATCTGTGGTATGACTTAAAGATTGCTGTACACTAGTGGGACCCATCCAACTTGAAGGAGCTGGAGCAGTTCTGCCTTGAAGAATGGGCAAAAATCTCAGTGGTTAGATGTGCCAAGCTTATAGAGACATACCCCAAGAGACTTGCAGCTATAATTGCTGCAAAAGGTGGCTCTACAAAGTATTGGCTTTGGGGGGGTGAATAGTTATGCACGCTCACGTTTTCTGTTTATTTGTCTTATTTCTTGTTTGTTTCACAATAAAAAATATTTTGCATTTTCAAAGTGATAGGCATGTTGTGTAAATCAAATGATACAAACCCCCCAAAAATATTTGAATTCCAGGTTGTAAGGCAACAAAATAAGAAAAATGCCAAGGAGGGTGAATACTTTCACAAGCCATTGTACCTGCACACATACATACAGTTGAAGTCAGAAGTTTACATACAACTTTAACCAAATACATTTAAACTCAGTTTTTCACAATTCCTGACATGTAATCCCAGTGAAAATTCCCTGTCTTAGGTCAGTTAGGATCACCACTTTATTTTAAGAATGTGAAATGTCAGAATAATAGTAGTGATTTCTTTCATCACATTCCCAGTGGGTCAGAAGTTTACGTACACTCAATTAGTATTTGGTAGCATTGCCTTAAACAATTTAAACTTGGGTCAAACGTTTCGGGTAGCCTTCCACTTGCTTCCCACAATAAGTTGGGTGAATCTTGGCCCATTCTCCTTGACAGAGCTGGTGTAACTGAGTCAGGTTTGTAGGCCTTCTTGCTCGCACACGCTTTTTCAGTTCTGCCCACAAATTTTCTATAGGATGAGGTCAGGGCTTTGTGATGGCCACTCCAATACCTTGACTTAGTTGTCCTTAAGCCAATTTGCCACAACTTTGGAAGTATGCTTGGGGTCATTGTCCATTTGGAAGACCCATTTGCGACAAAGCTCTAACTTCCTGACTGATGTCTTGATGTTGCTTCAATATATCCACATCATTTCCCTGCCTCATGATGCCATCTATTTTGTGAAGTGCACCAGTCCCTCCTGCAGCAAAGCACCCCCACAACATGATTCTGCCACCCCCGTGCTTCACAGTTGGGATGATGTTCTTCGGCTTGCAAGCCTCCCCCTTTTCCTCCAAACATAATGATGGTCATTATTGCCAAACAGTTCTATTTTTGTTTAATCAGAACAGAGGACATTTCTCCAAAAAGTACTATCTTTGTCCCTATGTACAGTTGCAAACCGTAGTCTGGCTTTTTTATGGCGGTTTTGGAGCAGTGGCTTCTTCCTTGCTGAGTGGCCTTTCAGATTGTGTCGATATATGACTCGTTTTACTGTGGATATAGATACTTTTGGACCTGTTTCCTCCAGCATCTTCACAAGGTCCTTTGCTGCTGTTCTGGGATTGATATGCACTTTTCGCACCAAAGTACGTTCATCTCTAGGAGACAGAATGCGTCTCCTTCTTAAGCGGTATGATGGCTGATTGCCACATTGGTGTTTATACTTGCGTATTATTGTTTGAACAGATGAACGTGGTACATTCAGGCGTTTGGCAAATGCTCCTACGGATGAACCAGACTTGTGGAATTCTACAATTTTATTTCTGAGGTTTTGGCTGATTTCTTTTGATTTTCCCATGATGTCAAGCAAAGAGCCACTGAGTTTGAAGGTAGGCCTTGAAATACATCCACAGGTACACCTGCAATTGACTCAAATGATGTCAGTTAGCCTATCAGAAGTTTCTAAACAGCTTGTAAAATTCCAGAAAATGACATCATGGCTAAAGGCACAGTCCACTTAGTGTATGTAAACTTCTGACCCACTGGAATTGTGATACAGTGAAATAATCTGTCTGTAAACAATTGTTGGAAAAATGACTTGTGTCATGCACAAAGTAGCTGTCCTAACCGACGTGCCAAAACTATAGTTTGTTAACAAGACATTTGTGGAGTGGTTGAAAAACAACAAGTTTTAATGACTCCAACCTAAGTGTATCTAAACTTCCGACTTCAACTGTTCATACACACATACATACATAGTCCTTGTACCAAATAATGTGTTTCATTTTTAGAACTGATAAGAACATTCCACAAACTTGAACTCACCAAATAACCTATGATGGCCAGTATCTGTGCTAGAAGAGACAACGACCAGGTCTGATGCTTTAATATCTGTTAATTTTCATCCCTTCACTGCCTATTGTCAACCTGAGGTCCACCTTGTTTTTCTTAGAAATTAGAACTTGTCATTATGGCCTATTGGGTCTCGACTGTTGAGCAATGTATGTTTATCCAGGTGAAATATTTACTCCACACTGTGTGTTGCGTTTACTGCTGAGTGTCCTCTCCAGAACCTGTTGAGCAACACAGTGAGAGTTTTGTATAAACTTTCAAACTCAGCTGTGGCTCTCGCTCCTCTCTTTGGCCGGTCCTTGGGAGCGAACAGGAATTGTGGCATGGACACAGGGAAAGTAAAGAGAGCGAAAGAGGTTTCAAGTATTGGCTTACCCTATGCCCCAGCCTAAAGAGGGAGGTTGTCATAACAGCTCCTGCCCCGGGTCCTCTGGAGAGATCAGAGGCGGCAGTGAAAGTGCCCGTGTGAAATGCTGTAAAAATCCTCTGATGCGGTCAGCTTGGCTCTTACCCTGGCTCTGGCTTTCCTTCAGTCGCTCATTAAAGAGCAAGGTTAGTGTGTGTGTGTGTCCTGCGTGCATGCCTGTGTCCACTCTGTTGAGAGCAGGTGGATGCTGTGTAGCAGCCAGTGGATCGAGGTCACCATGGGAACGCCTGTCACATACAATTTAGACCTAGATGGGGGAAAAGGGAGAGAAGTTTACAGTAAAGGCAACAGAGCATCGCCATAAGCACTTCCTGTACACAGCCTGAGGGGCGGGACCAACCCTAACTCTGAAGTTCTTTTTCATCTTGCGCTCTTGCTCTCTCCCACTCTATTTCTCTTTATCCCTCTCTCTCCCTCTAGCATTTTGCTACACCCGCAATAACATCTGCTAAACACGTGTATATAACAAATCAAATTTTATCATTCTCTCTCTCCCCCTCTCTTTTTGTTTCTCTCTTTCCCCTCATCTTGTCTATCTGGTGCATCTGCACTCCAGATGACTGACTGACTGTGCCTCAATCCTCTAATCTCAGATGAACTCATTTTCTCACTGATTAAATTGATCTCATACCAGTGTAGTTAGATTGTAATAACATGTTGACATTACTTGAAGATAATGTTTAGGCTACTTTAAGTGAAGTACTCCAATACAGGTATACTGCAGCGAAGTGGGCCTGTGTCTGTCAGTCATTAACGTCTCGACAAGGCCGCTGGTGTTGTACCAAGGACGCTAGCGACAATATGTAGACTACTTTAATTGTGTATGCTACGTTAAGTCTCTCTGCTGCCCTGCCCAAACCTCCAGAGGTAGACGCTGAGGACAGCTTTTCACCTCCGGTAATGGTTCTGCTGTTACACCAGACAGGACTCGTTTCTCATGTCAAGGTCCATTTCCATCTCGGAATCTCTCCCCTCCCCCCACCCCCCCCCCCCCTCCTCCTTCTTTCCTCCCTCTCCCCTGCTGTGTGAGTTGCAGTGTAGAACCAGTCCAGTATTAATGATAGTCATTTAGCAGGGTGGCAGACGGGTCCACAGCATCACAGTACTGTGAATGAGCTCATGGCGGTCTCTTTCTCTCGCCGTCTCTGTTTGTTCAATTGGATCAAACAGAAGCACTTTCTGTTCCTGTCTTTTATAACCCCCTGAAAGAGAAACTCCAGAGTTGGTGGTCAGTGTTTCTGACATCGACACTGGCATACATTCATTAGGCATTTCATCTCAACAAAATGTGATCATGTCTCGTCAAAGAATTGACATTGAGGTAGGAGTCTGATGTGTTTAACCCCTCTTTCTGTCTCTAGCCCACCAAAGCCCACTGTGGTCGTGTCAGGAGTGGTTACAAAGGTAAGACCAAAGTGTGTGTGTGTGTGACCCACCCAGATGTCCTTGACAGGGTCAGATGGGGCAAGACGGCTCCTAGCGTCGTGTTGGCACTGAACACAGATTGTTGGAGACAGATACCAGATATCACCTCGGACTGGATTCTTCACCAACGCACACACACACACTAAGCTTAGCCTACCCTGACCCCTAGGATATTGCCATTTACCCCCACCCTTTCCACTCACACACCATGCTTACCCCCATCTAAGCTCACCCCTCTGGGGTCTCTACTTAGCTCTCTATCTGTACATCTAGGCTTGCCTTTTTATTCTCTATTTGTCTGTGCTGCTATACCTGCAGGCTGCGACAGCCTTAAATAAAGCCTGATGAACCAGGGGGCAGCTGCAGAGATTATATTCTCCCACTGAGATGACCTTAAAGGGCTTCTACATCTCCCTGATTAAGGCTAGCCTTACTGCCTCGGATCTATATTTGTTGAGGTTTGGTAACTAAACTAAATTCCACTCATTTATATTGCCTTCCTATGGAGAGAGAAAGATATGTCTCTCTGGACATTCTGTACATCTCTCTCCAACTCTCATTCCATCTCTCTCAAACACACAAATACATTTCTCTATAGCACACACATTCTCAATCTCTCTCCCTCACACTGATACACACCCCATCCCTTCCTTTCTCTCTCCCTCACACTGATACACACCCCGTCCCTTCCTGTCTCTCTCCCTCACACTGATACACACCCCGTCCCTTCCTTTCTCTCTCCCTCACACTGATACACACCCCGTCCCTTCCTTTCTCTCTCCCTCACACTGATACACACCCCGTCCCTTCCTTTCTCTCTCCCTCACACTGATACACACCCCGTCCCTTCCTTTCTCTCTCCCTCACACTGATACACACCCCGTCCCTTCCTTTCTCTCTCCCTCACACTGATACACACCCCGTCCCTTCCTTTCTCTCTCCCTCACACTGATACACACCCCGTCCCTTCCTTTCTCTCTCCCTCACACTGATACACACCCCGTCCCTCCTTTCTCTCTCCCTCACACTGATCCACACCCCGTCCCTCCTTTCTCTCTCCCTCACACTGATACACACCCCGTCCCTTTCTCTCTCCCTCACACTGATACACACCCCGTCCCTTCCTTTCTCTCTCCCTCACACTGATACACACCCCGTCCCTTCCTTTCTCTCTCCCTCACACTGATACACACCCCGTCCCTTCCTTTCTCTCTCCCTCACACTGATACACACCCCGTCCCTTCCTTTCTCTCTCCCTCACACTGATACACACCCCGTCCCTTCCTTTCTCTCTCCCTCACACTGATACACACCCCGTCCCTTCCTGTCTCTCTCCCTCACACTGATACACACCCCGTCCCTTCCTTTCTCTCTCCCTCACACTGATACACACCCCGTCCCTTCCTTTCTCTCTCCCTCACACTGATACACACCCCGTCCCTTCCTTTCTCTCTCCCTCACACTGATACACACCCCGTCCCTTCCTGTCTCTCTCCCTCACACTGATACACACCCCGTTCCCTCCTTTCTCTCTCCCTCACACTGATACACACCCCGTCCCTTCCTTTCTCTCTCCCTCACACTGATACACACCCTGTCCCTTCCTTTCTCTCTCCCTCACACTGATACACACCCCGTCCCTTCCTTTCTCTCTCCCTCACACTGATACACACCCCGTCCCTTCCTGTCTCTCTCCCTCACACTGATACACACCCCGTCCCTTCCTGTCTCTCTCCCTCACACTGATACACACCCCGTCCCTTCCTGTCTCTCTCCCTCACACTGATACACACCCCGTCCCTTCCTGTCTCTCTCCCTCACACTGATACACACCCCGTCCCTTCCTGTCTCTCTCCCTCACACTGATACACACCCCGTCCCTTCCTGTCTCTCTCCCTCACACTGATACACACCCCGTCCCTTCCTGTCTCTCTCCCTCACACTGATACACACCCCGTCCCTTCCTGTCTCTCTCCCTCACACTGATACACACCCCGTCCCTTCCTTTCTCTCTCCCTCACACTGATACACACCCCGTCCCTTCCTTTCTCTCTCCCTCACACTGATACACACCCCGTCCCTTCCTTTCTCTCTCCCTCACACTGATACACACCCCGTCCCTTCATTTCTCTCTCCCTCACAC
Source organism: Salvelinus fontinalis (assembly GCF_029448725.1). Lineage (NCBI taxonomy): Eukaryota > Metazoa > Chordata > Actinopteri > Salmoniformes > Salmonidae > Salvelinus > Salvelinus fontinalis. The sequence continues at coordinate 20,531,132 of NC_074689.1, forward strand.
TGATACACACCCCGTCCCTTCATTTCTCTCTCCCTCACACTGATACACACCCCGTCCCTTCCTGTCTCTCTCCCTCACACTGATACACACCCCGTCCCTTCCTGTCTCTCTCCCTCACACTGATACACACCCCGTCCCTTCCTGTCTCTCTCCCTCACACTGATACACACCCCGTCCCTTCCTTTCTCTCTCCCTCACACTGATACACACCCCGTCCCTTCATTTCTCTCTCCCTCACACTGATACACACCCCGTCCCTTCCTGTCTCTCTCCCTCACACTGATACACACCCCGTCCCTTCCTGTCTCTCTCCCTCACACTGATACACACCCCGTCCCTTCCTGTCTCTCTCCCTCACACTGATACACACCCCGTCCCTTCCTGTCTCTCTCCCTCACACTGATACACACCCCGTCCCTTTCTCTTATATATATATACCTACCTCATATACATTGCCATCCTAGTTTGACCTTATTCCACTGTGTGTGAGTGCTTGCATTCCCGTCCGTATGTCCAGAGGTTTATATAGATGTAACCTTCCATCTGGTCTCCCTACTGCACCATAATATCCATCCATGCATTTATTTATTTCTGTTTACATACAACATTGACTAATTTCCAGGAAAATACACAATATTGATTTCCTTATAGAGATGAGGCTATATGCTAGGGACCTAGAGAACTGATACAGGAGTTTTATTGTTCCATCTCCAGTGGACTGTGTAAAGGGGTCTGAGTGGTGTCATGCCCAGATTCAGGCCTCCTAACCTGGATAATGTCTGCCACACCCCTGGCTCCCTTGATTGTAGGTCTTTCAGATCTATAGGAGTTATGGTCTTAAACTGAAACATTTATGAATATACATTGCACAACATTAGATCGCATGCATGCATGCACAGACACACAGACATGATATATATAAAAGTGTGTGCGTGCCTGTGTGTGTATTCTCTATACTGCTGTGTTAGCATTTACTAGAGATTTGAAGCTGGTGAGTCATTCACAGCCAGCACATTTCTCTTATCTATCAGACTCCGATATTATGACTACACCACTGTTACACACTACAGTACTATTCTGGAACGCTACACAATTCTCCTGGGGGAGAGCGGGAAAGAGTGAGCGGGAGATTATGAAGAGCTAGGGGCAGTTGACTTTTATATGAGCTATACTTTCATCCTCTGTCTGTAGGTTGAATCTGACCCTCACCCTATGGTATTAATGGACTTGTGTCCTAACCCTTATTAGTGCCATGCCTTCTCTTTTTAATTAACCTTTATTTAAACTAGGCAAGTCAGTAAAGAACAAATTCTTATTTACAATGACGGCCTGCCCCGGCCAAACCCTAACCCCGGACGACACTGGGCCAATTGTGCGCCGCCCTGTCTGAGAGAGAAGACTGCCAATCAAGTTATTTAGTCTTAACTATAGCACTACATAGCCTAAGAATGCCTACAATGTGAAGCAATGCAATGGAGTGTAAAAAGTAAATGCGTTTGATTTTGATGGGATGTGGCATCGAAGGGGAGGATGTGTATTTGTGGGCCGGGTTCTTGGAACTTCAGATTGAGGGTTTAGATAGACCATGTGGGTAGACACTCCTGGGTAAATCCATTTGAATTCGATCACTTTTTGTCAGCAATCCCTTTTGATTTAAACCACTTTCCATACCTCTGCCCATGGAAGAAGTGGTCAGAAAGCTCAAAGTTAACACGTTTTGCATACCCCACCCTAACATGAGACATCCATGTCTTCATCACTGGAAAAGGTTGAGTTTGATTATAATTTTAAAGTATACAAACAGAGTTATCAAACTATTTAATCATTTCTTGAAATAAATGTTTAAAAAAGAAATACACTACCGGTCAAGTTTTAGAACACCTACTCATTCAAGTTTTTTTTTCTTTATTTGACCATTTTCTACATTGTATAATAATAGTGAAGACATCAAAACTATGAAATAACACATGGAATCATGTAGTAACAAAAAAGGTGTTAAACAAATCAACATAGTTGAAGTCAGAAGTTTACATACACCTTAGACAAATACATTTAAACTCCGTGTTTCACCATTTCTGACATTTAATCATAGTAAAAAGTCCCTGTCATGTCAGTTAGGATAACCATTTTATTTTAAGAATGTGAAATGTCAGAATAATAGTAGATAGAATGATTTATTTCAGCTTTTATTTCTTTCATCACATTCCCAGTGGGTCAGAAGTTTACATACACTCAATTAGTATTTGGTAGCATTGCCTTTAAATTGTTTAACTTGGGTCAAACGTTTCGGGTAGCCTTCCGAAGCTTCCCACAATAAGTTGGGTGAATTTTGGCACATTCCTCCTGACAGAGCTGGTGTAATTGAGTCAGATCTGTAGGCCTCCTTGCTCGCACATGGTTTTTCATTTCTGCCCACACATTTTCTATGGGATTGAGGTCAGAGCTTTGTGCTGGTCACTCCAATACCATGACTTTGTTGTCCTTAAGCCATTTTGCCACAACTTTGGAAGTAAGCTTGGGGTCATTGTCCATTTGGAAGACTCATTTGTCTTCAGATGTGGCTTCAGTATATCCACATAATTTCCCTGCCTCATGATGCCATCTATTTTGTGAAGTGCACCAGTCCCTCCTGCAGCAAAGCACCCCCACAACATGATGCTGCCACCCCCGTGCTTCACGGTTGGAATGGTGTTCTTCGGCTTGCAAATCTCCCCCTTTTTCCTCCTAACATAACGATGGCCATTATGGCCTAACAGTTATATTTTTGTTTCATCAGACCAGAGGACATTTCTCCAAAAAGTACGATCTTTGTCCCTATGTGCAGTTGCAAACCGTAGTCTGATCCACTGGAATTATGATACAGTGAAATAATCTGTCTGTAAACAATTGTTGGGAAAATTACTTGTGTCATGCACAAAATAGTTGTCCTAACCGACTTGCCAAAACTTTAGTTTGTTAACAAGAAATTTGTGGAGTGGTTGAAACACTTAAGTTGGAGTCATTAAAACTAGTTTAACTAAACTTCCGACTTCAACTGTATATTTGAGTCTTCAATAAGCCACCCGTCGCCTTGATGACAGCTTTGCACACTCTTGGCATTCACCTGGAATGCTTTTCCAACAGTCTTGAAAGACTTCCCAGTTATGTTGAGCACTTGTTGGCTGCTTTTCCTTTGCTCTGCGATCCGACTCATCCCAAACCTTCTCAATTTGGTTGAGGTTGGGGGATTGTGGAGGCCAGGTCATTTGCTGCAGCACTCATCACTCTCCTTCTTGGTAAAATAGCCCTTACATAGCCTGGAGGTATGTTGGGTCATTGTTCTGTTGAAAAACAAATGATAGTCCCACTAAGCCCAAAGCAGATGGGATGGCGTATCAACTACAGACCAAAGGACAAATTTCCCACCGGTCTAATGTCCATTGCTTGTGTTTCTTCGCCCAAGCAAGTCTCTTCTTATTGGTGTCCTTTAGTAGTAGTTTCTTTGCAGAAATTTGACAATGATGGACTGATTCAGTCTTTTCTGAACAGTTGATGTTGAGATGTGTCTGTTAGTTAAATTCTGTGAAGCATGTATTTGGGCTGCAATTTCTGAGGCTGGTAACTCTAATGAACGTATCCTCTGCAGCAGAAGTAACTCTGGGTCTTCCATTCCTGTGGCGGTCCTCATGAGAGCTAAGTTCATCATAGTGCTTGATGGTTTTTGCGACTGCAGTTGAAGAGTCTTTCAATGTTCCGTATTGACCTTCATGTCTTAAAGTAATGATGGACTGTTATTTCTCTTTGCTTACTTGAGCTGTTCTTGCCATAATATGGACTTGGTCTTTTACCGAATAGGGCTATCTTCTGTATAACCCCCCTACCTTGTCACAACACAACTGATTGACTCAAACGCATTAAGAAGGAAAGAAATTCCACGAATTAATTTTTAACAAGGCACACCTGTTAATTGAAATGCATTCCAGTTAACATGAAGCTGGTTGAGAGAATGCCAAGTGTGCTAAGCGGTCAAGGCAAAGAGTGGCTATTTGAAGAATCTCAAATATAAAATATATTTGTATAACACTTTTGTGGTCACTACATGATTCCATATGTGTTATTTCATAGTTTTGATGTCTTCAATATTATTCTACAATGTAGAAAATAGTAAAAATAAAGAAACCCTTGAATGAGGTGTTCTAAAACTTTTGAGCAGTTGTGTGTTTTTTTAAAACCTTTTTTAAAGTCTTATCTAAAAATGGGTAAACCGATTTTTGTTATTTTATGTTGTAGCTGAGATTTTTGTTGTGCCTGCCATCGGTTGAGACACAACATGCTCTTAAATACAGGGTGGGCATCATTTCAATCATAGAAATATAATTCATATAATGGACCTATTCCTTCAGACCACTGCAATTTGACTAGTACACCATTTGAAATTGAACTGAAATTTTTACTTCTAATTACTAACATAATGATGGGCACCGGTCTACTCGTTGCTGAATGTCAACTTAAAGTAAATGTTCATGTCTATTCTCTGATCTATGATTTCAATAGGTTTCCTATGGAAGATTGACAGTATAATTTAAAACAACAGATACTCCCATTCAAGTCAGTGTTCTATGATGTGTGGACCTCCATCTTTGTGATACCTTTTTATATTCACATTTGAGTATGTTTATCAGCCAAAACATGACACTCGCCCTGTATTCAAGAGCATGTTGTATCTCAACCGATGGCGAGCACAACATAACCTCATATGATGTAAAATAGGTTCTAAGCTACAACATATGTAAATCTTATTATTATTATTTTTTGATAATTGACCTTTTTACGGTTAAATTTTTACTTAAAAAAAAATATATATATATAAAATAGTTTGACAACTCTGTTTGTAAGCTTTTTAAATCATGTAAATCTCAGCCATTTATCTTTTCCAGTGATGAAGACATGGATGTCTCATGGCATGGTGGGGAATGCAAAATGGGTCAACTTTTAGCACCTTTTATCTCTTTAAGGTCCAAAAGATCACATTCTGAGTACTTCTACAATGGGAAAATATGTATAGAAGGTTTCGTTCAAATCAAAAGGGGTTCAGTCAAAAAGTGATTGAAATCAAATGGATTTATTCTCCTAGGTCTCTGTACTGGATTCTACTGACACACATACACACACACACAGCATGCCTGTGGTAATTAATCAGAGAGCCAGAATATTTAGAACAGACTGGGGTCAAACAGATCGGCACACCAGGAGAGAGAGCGCGTATACATACAAGTGATAGACACCACACACTGGTGCTGCTGGATGCTTGGAGGAGCACAAAGGACAGTGGCATGTATTGAAGCTATAGGACTCTGACTAAAAGGCTGATCAGCTTGAGGAAAATATGTAGATGTGTGTGTGTGAACACCTTTTGTACTGTAACACACCTGTACTAAGTGGATGTGTGTGGTTGTGTTCTCAGGGTGATAAGGACTTCACCCCAGCGGCAGCCCAGGTAGCTCACCAGAAGCCCCAGCCGTCTGTCAGCAAGATGCCCCAAAACCAGCACCTCACCCAGCAAATCCACCAGCCCCGCAAGTGAGGCTACCGCCAAGCTTACCTTCCCTCCGCTAACTCTGCCACAGTTGGCCCCACAAGGCGCCAGCAATCTTCCCAGACACAGCTCTACAGTCAGTTTTGTGTTTACCCCCCTCCAATGGTTAAGTAAGGATTTGAAGAGGCGAAACTGATCCTAAATCTGTGACTAAGGGCAAGCCAATGCAACGCATCATCAATGAACCACATCAGCCAACCTATCACAGCAGCCTACCGACCAACCCAATAACCACAAACCAATCAAAGAACTGAACAACCAATCAATTAAGCATGCAACCAATTACCATAAGTGCTCAGGTTACCAGGGAATCCCCTGTTAAGCATTCCATGTGATCCCACTCATACTTGGGTCATTATACTGAACAGAAATATAAACGCAACAATTTCAAAGATTTACTGAGTTACAGTTCATAAACTCAGGAAAAAAAGAAACGTCCTCGCACTGTCAACTGCGTTTTATTTTCAGCAAACTTAACGTGTAAATATTTGTCTGAACGTAACAAGATTCAACTGAGACATAAACTGAACAAGTTCCACAGACATGTGGGGGGTTCAAAGGGGGGGTCAAAATCAAAAGTAAGTCAGTATCTGGTGTGGCCACCAGCTGCATTAAGTACTGCAGTGCATCTCCTCATGGACTGCACCAGATTTGCCAGTTCTTGCTGTGAGATGTTACCCCACTCTTCCATGAAGGCAACTGCAAGTTCCCGGACATTTCTGGGGGAAATGGCCCTAGCCCTCACCCTCCAATCAAACAGGTCCCAGACGTGCTCAATGGGATTGAGATTCGGGCTCTTCGCTGGCCATGGCAGAACACTGACATTCCTGTCTTGCAGAAAATCACGCACAGAACGAGCAGTATGGCTGGTGGCATTGTCATGCTGGAGCGTCATGTCAGGATGAGCCTGCAGGAGGGGTAACACATGAGGGAGGAGGATGTCTTCCCTGTAACACACAGCGTTGAGATTGCCTGCAATGACAACAAGCTCAGTCCGATGATGCTGTGACACACCACCCCAGACCATGACAGACCCTCCACCTCCAAATCGAACCCGCTCCAGAGTACAGGCCTCTGTGTAACGCTCATTCCTTCGACAATAAACGCGAATCCGACCATCACCTCTGGTGAGACAAAACCGCGACTCGTCAGTGAGAGAACTTTTTGTCAGTCCTGTCTGGTCCAGCGACGGTGTTTCTGGTGAGGACCTGCCTTACAACAGGCTATAAGACCTGTGCATGTGTTGTTACACGTGGTCTGCCACTGCGAGGACGATCAGCTGTCCGTCCTGTCTCCCTGTAGCGCTGTCTTAGGCGTCTCACAGTACGGACATTGCAATTTATTTCCCTGGCCACATCTGCAGTCCTCATGCCTCCTTGCAGCATGCCTAATGCACGTTCACACAGATGAGCAGAGACCCTGGGCATCCTTCTTATGGTGTTTTTCAGAGTCAGTAGAAAGGCCTCTTTTAGTGTCCTAAATTTTCATAACTCTGACCTTAATTGCCTACCGTCTGTAAGCTGTTAGTGTCTTAACGACCGTTCCACAGGTGCATGTTCATTAATTGTTTATGGTTCATTGAACAAGCATGGGAAACAGTGTTTAAACCCTTTACAATGAAGATCTGTGAAATTATTTGGATTTTCACGAATTATCTTAGAAAACCAGGGTCCTGAAAAAGGGACATTTCTTTTTTTGCTGGGTTTATAAAGACATCAGTCAATAGAAATAAATAAATTAGGACCTAATCTATGGATTTCACATGACTGGGCAGGGGTGTAGCCATGGGGAGCCAGGCCTAGCCAATTAGAATGAGATTTTCCCAAAAAAAGGCTTTATTACAGTCAGAAATACTCCTCAGCACCCCCCAGGTGAAGAAGCCGGATGTTGAGGTCCTGGGCAGGACTGGTTACACGTGGTCTGCGGTTGTGAGGACGGTTGGACAGACTGCCAACTTCTCTAAAACAACATTGAAGGCAGCTTATGGTAGAGAAATGAACATTCAATTCTCTGGCAACAGCTCTGGTGGATATTCCTGCAGTCAGCATGCCAATATCACGCTCCCTAAAAACTAGAGACATCTGTGGCATTGTGTTGTGTGACAACTGCACATTTTAAAGTGGCCTTTTATTGTCCCCAGCACAAGGTGCACCTGTGTAATGATCAGGCTGTTTAATCAGCTTCTTGATATGCCACCCCTGTCTGGTGGCTGGATTATCTTGGTAAAGGAGAAATGCTTACTAACAGGGGTGGAAACAAATTTTTGCACAAAATATGAGCAAAATTGTATTTTTTTTTAGCTAATGAGACATGGGACCAAAACTTTACATGTTGCGTTTATATTTTTGTTCAGTGTAGTTCTAAGGGAAATGTCATAGAACACACACACAATACACTTGAAATGAAGGAGTGGTAATTAATGTCAACACCACATTTCAGGGTTCCATGGAAATACATTTAGGCAAGGAGTAATTTCCTAAGTTTATTTAATAAAGTTTAAAATTCTATATTTTTATTTTACTCAGTTTGTTTCTTGAGTAAAGTCCTTAGTCGGTGAGTGGACTTAAGCATTAGGTGTGGTTGTCATTAAAGATTTAACTTTAAAATCATTGTTATGTCTTCATTGTTACTGGATGTAATTATGTAATATTCTGTATTATCCATGAACAAATGGAACTGTTGTGCATTGAGCTCTGTGACCTGCATATCTCTCTTTTTTATACTCTACACATATGCTGCCTTCAGAGAGTATTCATACCCCTTAACTTATTCCACATTGGTATGTTACAGCCTGAATTCAAACTGGATGAAGTGGCTTTACACACGTTACTCCATAATTAAAACATGTCTTAAGAAATGTTTGCAAATTTATTGGAAAATAAATACAGAAATATCACATTTACTGCACATAAGTATTCACACCCCTGAGTCAATACATGTTAAATTCCCATTTGGCAGCGATTACATCTGCGTCTTTCTGGGTAAATCTAAGAGCTTTGCACACCTGGATTGTACGATATGTGCACATTAGTCTTAAATTATTCAAGCTCAGTCAAGTTGGTTGTTGATCATTGCTAGACAGCCATTTTGAAGTCTTGCCATAGATTTTCAAGCCTATTTGAAGTCAAAACTGTAACTAGGCCACTCAGGAACATTCAATGTCTTGGTAAACAACTCCAGTGTACATTTGGTCTTGTGTTTTAGCTTATTGACCTGCTGAAAGGTGAATTTGTGTCACAGTGACTAGAAAGCATACTGAAGCAGGTTGTTTTTAGCTCTATTCTGTTTATTTTTTTCCCACCTAGTCCTTGCCGATGACATGATGCAGCCACCACTATGCTTGAAAATGTGATGCGTAGTACTCAGTGATGTGTTGGATTTGCCCCAAATATAACGCTTTGTATTCAGGACATAAAGTGAATTTCTTAGCCACATTTTTTACAGTTTTACTTTAGTGCCTTATTGCAAACAGGATGCATGTTTTGGAATATTTTTATTCTGTACAGGCTTCCTTTTCACTCTGTCATTTAGGTTAGTATTGTGGAGTTACTATAATGTTGATCCATCCTCAGTTTTCTCATATCACAGCCATTAAACTCTGTAACTGTTTTGAAGTCACTATTGGCCTCAAGGTGAAATCCCTGAATGGTTTCCTCCCTCTCTGGCAACTGAGGAAGGATGCCTGTATCTTTGTAGTGACCGGGTATATTGATACACCATCCAAAGTGTCATTATTAACTTAACCATGCTTTTTGTAATTTAACCCATCTACCAATAGGTGCCGTTCCTTGCGAGGCATTGGAAAGCCTCCCTGGTCTTTGTGGTTGAATCTGTGTTTGAACAGATAATTGTATGTGTGGCGTACAAATACGAGGTAGTCACTAAACACTATTATTGCACACAGAGTCCATGCAACTTATGTGACATGTTAAGCACATTTTTAGCTTTGAACTTAACTTATTTGCAATAACAAAGGGGTTGAATACTTGACTCGACATTTCAGCTTTTCATTTATAGTTAATTTGTAAAAATGTTGGACATACTTTTGGTAATGTGGTGTATGTGGACACCTGCTCGTCAAACAGCTCATTGCAAAATCATGGACATTAATATGGAGTTGGTTCCCCCTTTGCTGTTATAACAGCCTCCACTCTTCTGGGAAGGCTTTCCACTAGATGTTGGAACATTGCTGCGGGGACTTGCTTCCATTCAGCCACAAGAGTGTTAGTGAGGTCGGGTACTGATGTTGGGCGATTAGGCCTGGTTTGCAGTCGGCGTTCTAATACATCCCAAAGGTGTTCGATGGGGTCAAATTCTTCCACACCAATCTCGACAGTCCATTTCTGTATGGACCTGGCTTATTGCACAGGGGCATTGTCATGCTGAAACAGAAAAGGGCCTTCCCCAAACTGTTGCCACAAAGTTGGAAGCACAGAATCGTCTAGAATGTCATTGTATGCTGTAGCGTTAAGATTTCCCTTCACTGGAACTAAGGATCCTAGCCCAAACCATTATTCCTCCTCCACCACACTTTACAGTTGGCACTATTCAGTGGGGCAGGTAGTGTTCTCCTGGCATCCACCAAACCCAGATTCGTCTGTTGGACTGCCAGGTGGTCAAGCGTGATTCATCACTGCAGAGAACCCATTTCCACTGCTTCAGAGTCCAATGGCGGCGAGCTTTACACCGACGCTTGGCATTGCGCATGGTGATCTTAGGCTTGTGTGCGGCCATGGAAACCCATTTCATGAAGCTCCCAACAAACAGTTCTTGTGCTGACGTTGCTTCCAGAGGCAGTTTTGAACTCGTAGTGACTGTTGCAACCGAGGACAGACTTTTTTTACGCATTTCAGCACTCGGTGGTCCCATTGCGTGAGCTTGTGTGGCCTACCACTTCGCGGCTGAGCCGCTGTTGCCCCTAGACGTTTCCACTTCACAATAACAGCACATACAGTTGACCAGGGCAGCTCTAGCAGGACAGAAATTTGTCGAACTGACTTGTTGGAAAGGGGGCATCCTATGATGGTGCCACGTTGAAGGTCACTGAGATTTTCAGTAAGGCCATTCTACTGCCATTGTTTGTCTATGGAGATTGTTTGGCTGTGCGCACCAATTTATACTCCTGTCAGCAATTGTGTGGCTGAAATAGCAGAATCCACTAATTTGAAAGTGTGTCCACATACTTTTGGATATATAGTGTAATTAACTTTGACATTATGGGCAGATAAACCTTTCCATTCCTTTCACATCTCCATATGGTGCTTAGTGGCTATGGGTTGATTTTAGGAAATGAAGACAGGAAAAGAAGAGCAGAAAAGAGAGGTGCTTAGCGGGAACCCTTGCCTCAACCACAACCATAACCCTAACCCTAGCTTTATGTCCACATCCCGGTTCAACCCTAGCTTCAAGGCAACATCCCGGTTCAACCTTAACCCTCAACCACAACCCTAACCCTAGCTTCATGTCCACATCTCGGTTCAACGCTAACCCTCAACCCTAACTTCCTGTCCACATCCCGGTTCAACCCTAACCCTAGTTTTATGTCCACATCCCGGTTCAGCCCTAACCCTAGTTTTATGTCCACATCCCGGTTCAGCCCTAGCCTCAACCCTAACCCTAGCTTCATGACCACATCATGGTTCAACCCTAATCTTAGTCTCAACTCTAACCCTAACATTGTCTGTGAACATTGTCTTGAAAGCAGTTACAACAGTCTCTCTGGTCAAGGCCTGCATGTTTCTTTTCACAAACACAGGGCTATCTGACATCTGATAGGGTGGACAGAACTGTGGGTGAGCTCAACACAAAGTACTACTGATATAGACCTCTACTCTGATACTGATGCTATGTCCTAATATTCTACAAGCCGTCTTCTCTTTCCATTCCTTCATGAGCACTGATACTTAAGGACTAAAGACCAGATAAAATAGGTTTTGTGCTTATTTCTAAATTCTCATCATGCTAATTTCCTAAATCAGTGATCATCTCTTTCACAGAGTGAATTGAGCCTAGCCTGCAATACCATGAGCGTGGCCTGCAATACCCCTGTCTTCCAGCAGAGTGTACCAACTTGTGTTTCCTACCCCTGCTCTGGATAGGATTGGGTTTTGGCTAATCTGATTTTAAATCTGTTGTTAGGAGGTGGATTTGCAGAGGGAGATTTTCCAGGCTGACAGAAGTGCTGACCACATCTCAGGGTTTATAATCTCAGGTGACCATCTCAGACAGCAGCTGCTCAAAACTGACCTCAATATTATCTGAAGGTTTTCTGTCTACAGCCTATCCCTCTCCCTTCATAACAATGGGTTTTACATGCCTGTGTCCACTGGCTGTTACCTGGTACTTATCAGGAAACCATGCAAACAGACACACAAACAGTAGAGCTTGTAAAACAGTTTGGTTTTTATTCACCATAAAACAAGAATTCTGTAGAATATATGGCCTGGATATTTTTGGTCCTCTTGTGGTTCCATCACCACTCAAACAAACCAACAAACAGTGTTGTAAACATTTAGTGAATCTGTACAACAGTGTGGGTCCCTGAGAGAAGTGTACACTTGTTCACACATCAACTAAAAATACAGTTGAAGTCGCAAGTTTACATACACCTTAGCGAAATACATTTAATCCTAGTACAAATTCCCTGTCGTAGGTCAGTTAGGATCACCACTTTATTTTAAGAATGTGAAATGTCACAAGGTCCTTTGCTGTTGTTCTGGGATTGATTTGCACTTTTCGCACCAAAGTACGTTCATCTCTAGAAGAACGAACGCGTCTCCTTCCTGAGCGGTACGACGGCTGCGTGGTCCCATGGTGTTTATACTTGCGTACTATTGTTTGTACAGATGAACGTGGTACCTTCAGGCGTTTGGAAATTGCTCCCAAGGATGAACCAGACTTGTGGAGGTCTACAATTCTTTTTGCTGAGGTCTTGGCTGATTTCTTTTGATTTTCCAATGTTGTCAAGCAAAGAGCCACTGAGTTTGAAGGTATGCCTTGAAATACATCCACAGGTACACCTCCAATTGACTCAAATGATGTCAATTAGCCTATCAGAAGCTTCTAAAGCCATGACATCATTTTCTGGAATTTTCCAAGCTGTTTAAAGGCACAGTCAACTTAGTGTATGTAAACTTCTGACCCACTGGAATTGTGATACAGTCAATTATAAGTTAAATAATCTGCTTGTAAACAATTATTGGAAAAATTACTTGTGTCATGCATAAAGTAGATGTACTAACCGACTTGCCAAAACTATAGTTTGTTAACAAGAAATTTGTGGAGTGGTTGAAAAACGAGTTTTAATGACTCCAACCTAAGTGTATCTAAACTTCCGACTTCAACTGTATAAGCAGAGTGTTTAGAGAGTTTCCACCAGTGAACACTTTGGGGAGATGGGTCAAACACAGAATTTGGCCAGAGTGTTTGCGATATGTCTGGAGGCGAGTCGAAATATGCACTTTGTCATTTTCAAGTTAAGAATACCTTCCTCTGGGAAGCGTTTCAGTGTTACACTCCTGCATAGCCCGCTCCATTTATTTACAGAAATTATTATTTGGCCAACCACTGCCCCCTGGTAACGCCACAGCAACTGATCACCATGGCTATTAGACACACTTGAAGATTGGACTTAAAGCCTCCTGTCCTTGGGGTTATTACCGTGAAATGATCTTCTCTTCAATCCCATAATAATATAGTATCAGTGCTTTCCAGTTGCTGTTTATCTTCAAACCTCCAGCTGTTTTCAGCAATTATTGTCTGTTAAATGGAATAAATAGTTCCTTACTCTTATGACTTCTGTTCTGTCTTATTGTCATCGAAGTACACATATGTTTGTATTAAGCACTCTGATCTGAAGTCAGTGTAGCAATATGTAGATCTCATTCATAACATGTAAACATTTCAGGATATTGTTCCAGTTTTCCCCCACATGCTAGATAATGCGCTCTATTCAATCCGTATCATGGAAGTAATGTAAAAGCAATGTTCTCGTATTAGCAGAGACTGCATTCACGGTAAACACTGCATATGTCAACTCAATCGGAAATTACCTTAAAATGTCAATCGCGCAATCCGTAATGCTTTCAGCGATACAGACTGACTAGAGCCCATAACAGTGTAGTGTTGGGATATTTCTTTCAGACATTGAAAACAATTTCATTCACATTCTCTTAATATGTCTACTTTAGTAGAAAATAAAAACTGATTTAAAAAAGCTACCTTATATCTCTAATTGAAAATACCTGATTGAAGGGGAAGGGGGATACCTAGTCAGTTTCACAACTGAATGCCTTCAACTGAAATGTGTCTTCCGCATTTAACCCAACTCTGAAACAGAGAGGTGTGGGGGTGCTGCCATAATCAACATCCACGTCTTCGGCGCCCGGGGAACAGTGGGTTAACTGCCTTGCTCAGGGGCAGAACAACAGATTTTTACCTTGTCAGCTCGGGGATTCAATCCAGCAACCTTTCGGTTACTGGTCCAACGCTCTAAGGTACAATCTATATGCAAAATACATTCACAGAATTAAAAAAGCTTTCAAAAAGCCAATATAAACATACCATAGTGCCTATCTAAAAAGGAACTATTATTGCTCATACAAATGCCATTGCTTTTAAAATAAAGCTTATCTTATGTTTAGCTTTGGCGGTAAATCAGTTTGACATGCTGGTAGGCTTACTCAATGGTTTTATAGGCTATGCAATATTGTAACCCTTCTTATTTGTCCCATTCAAACCCTTCCCCGACGCTTATTGTGTCATCATTTTAGGCAATAAAGTTTCCATTTGTGATGCGTCAGATATCAGTGAAACATTATCTGTACTCAGTCAGGTCATATGGTTTTGTAACCTGGGTAAGTGCCAGGTAATACAGAAATCACCCTGTTAAAATACTGCTGATTTTGTGAATGAAATGCATTACAAAATAAAGCGCTGTCACTTTTACTACAAAGAAAGCGAAATAAATACGAAAATAAGTTAACATCAAACATTTCAAGTATCCAACCCCCTCTGAACACTATCTACTGACCTGGCAACAGTGGAGGAAAGGGTGGAGTGTCATCACTTCCTCCTGTGGTGTCATTTCCTCTTCCCGACAGCCAGGTGCCGTCTCGTGGCCACCTCCACCCTCCTCCTCTCCGCCTCCTCCGCTCTCTTCCTCTCCTCCTTCAGTTCTTTATACCTCCACTTTGGGAGCTGCAGGAAGTTGCCCCCACCGTCTTTAAAGCTGCTCTTCCTGCGGACTCTCTCAGGTTCATAGGTTGGCGTTGGGGCCTTAGTGATTCTCACCTTGGGAATGGACAGCCCTGGCCGTACACTACTACGCCTCACCATACCCAGGGGCAGCAGGCTAGCTCTACGCCGGGCCACAGAGGAAACGGCCTCAGAGCCAGACACCGTACCCAGGTTAGGGTTAGTCGTGGTGGGACTTTTGTTCTGCGGCGGGAGGCTGGACCGCCGGTCCTTTGGAGGTTTAGGCACCAGAGTGACCCGTGAATTCTGGAAGAGTTTGCGGTGGTCGTCGAGCCTCTCAGGGTTCTGGGTTTTCAGTTCTTTGGCCCGTTGGCGTCGAAGGATCTCTGGGACGGAGTAGCGACGTTTACCCACGCAGGGCGGGCTTGACGGACACACCTAGAGAGTAAGAACCAACAGGTATACATAAGGAGGGGGAGGGAGCAATGAGAACATAAAGCCAGAGAGAGAGAGACAAAGACGGAGAGAAAGGTTAAATAGAAGAAATTGAAAAAGATGAAGAGAGGAAGGAAGAAGAAACAGAAGTTTCTAACTCACGGTGGAACACGCCACCGCCACAAAGGGGCTCCCTAGGGCTGTTGTCACGGTGACTAGGTGATCTAAGACTCCTTCGTCGTCAGGCTCTGTGATGTTAGCGAATGTCAGAGCGTTCCGTATGGTGTCTGATATACGCTGCATACAGCCTCGAGGCTCCCGGGCCTTAGATACTAGAGAAGCCAGCTGAGGCCACTCTGGACTGGAAAATAATACAGTTACATGAATATAATGACTTAGCTAGTAATAGTGGTAGTACTGTATGAAGTATGTCTAGCTACACACAGCCTCCGGGGCATTAGCTATTAGAGAAACCAGCTGGGGCCACTCTGGACCATAACAATAATATCAGATTAGGAAATAATACGATTGGAAGAATAACAATATTCAATTATATCGATGACATTATATAATGATAATAAGAATCATCACCACCACCAACATCCTCATCAATATCACCGTCATCATTATTATCATCGTCATCACCATCATCATTATTATCATCACCATCATCATTATTATCATCGTCATCACCATCATCATTATTATCATCGTCATCACCATTATTATCATCATTATTATCATCCTCATCACCATCATCATCCTCCTCATCACCATCATCATTATTATCATAATTATTATCATCACCATCATCATTATTATCATCCTCATCACCATTATTATCATCATCACCATCATCATTATTATCATAATCATCATCACCATCACCATTATTATCATCCTCATTATTATCATCATCACCATCATCATTATTATCATCCTCATCACCATCATCACCATCATCATTATTATCATAATCATCATCACCATCGTCATTATTATCATCCTCATCACCATCATCATT
Source organism: Salvelinus fontinalis (assembly GCF_029448725.1). NCBI lineage: Eukaryota > Metazoa > Chordata > Actinopteri > Salmoniformes > Salmonidae > Salvelinus > Salvelinus fontinalis. The sequence continues at coordinate 20,547,361 of NC_074689.1, forward strand.
ATTATCATAATCATCATCACCATCCTCATTATTATCATCGTCATTATTATCATCACCATCATTATTATTATCATCCTCATCACCATCATCCTCATCACCATCATCATTATTATCATCCTCATCACCATCATCATTATTATCATCCTCATCACCATCATCATTATTATCATCCTCCTCATCACCATCATCATTATTATCATAATCATCATCACCATCATTTATCATCCTCATTATTATCATCACCATCCTCATCACCATCATCATTATTATCATCCTCATCACCATCATCCTCATCACCATCATCATTATTATCATCCTCATCACCATCATCATTATTATCATCCTCATCACCATTATTATCATCATCACCATCATCATTATTATCATCCTCATCACCATCATCATTATCATCATCCTCATCACCATCATCATTATCATCATCACCATCATCATTATTATCCTCCTCCTCATCACCATCATCATTATTATCATCCTCACCGCAACCACCACCATCAACAACATCATTATCATCATCATGCTCCATCCTCACCACCACCACCACCATCATCAACATTACTCATAAAGTTGAGTCTACCTGTAAGCGTCACACAGTTGATAAGGACAGGGTCGGGAGAGGAGGCGTGTCATGGCCCAGGCGGTTTCGTAGCGTCCCGTGAAGAGCGCCCACTCTCTGGAGGTCAGCTTACGACCAAAGTCTCTCGTCTCCATGTCAGCTCCTTACAGAGGAGAGGAGGAGAAGGAAAGGCATGAGGAGAAAAATGTATGACGACATCCTGAAGATATCACCCTACTGGTGGTAGGAGATGTTATTCATGCTAGAAGTTACTGTTTGAAGTTAAATATTGAAATTCTGTATAAATTATGAAATATAAGTGAAAGTAAAGTAATTGGTTTGTGTCCATCTGTGTAAGTACCTGCTAGCATCAGGGCTCGTACACACTCCACCTTGCCCTGCATAGCAGCCTTCATCAGAGCAGTGAAGCCATGACAGTTCCTCCTCTCTATGTCCAGACCAGGGAAGTAGTTCAACAGGTAGTTACTGATCATTATGTGACCTGGAGGAAGGGAGGGAAAGGAGGGGAATGAGGGAAAGAGAGAGAGATAAAGAGAGGGCTGTGAACCTTTTTGAAGTGTGTGTGTT